>NW_019394609.1:0-63961 GCF_000612105.2 Orussus abietinus | reverse complement strand
TGCGATCGCGCGACCCTGCCCGTGAGCAATCTCCCAACTCATCTCTGCCAGCAACTGGCGATCCGCCTGCCGGGCCGCAATCCCCGGCCGTGACGCCGTGACCCGACTCCGTGATTGGACGACGTCACCGGCCCGATAAAGGACCGTGGTTGGTCGATTTTTTTCGGAGGAAGCGGACTTCAGTCTAAAGATTTCACATTTTCACTTGAGGTGTCGGGTGAATAAACTCACATGAGATGACAGTTCGTGAAGTAAGCACTCTCGCCAAAGTTACGAAATCTGCCCTCTTATGGCGCCAAGGATTGACCGCGACTCGTAATAGTTTAAGAACATTTACAAAATGGAATTAACTTTATTTTCTTAATAAGAAATGGCTGCGCAAGGAAGTAGTAATCAAGCAACAGATTTCTGTTTGAAGGAAAACTTTCTGGCCGCTTTTGAAACAATAAAATTCTCAAGTGTCGGGACTCTTGAGGATCCGTCAGATGTTGAACGAAGACTTCTAGCTTATAAATACATGGTTGCAACGAAATTGTTAGTAGATTCAAAGTTCATAATATTTATTTACAAGTCCAATTTTAGATCTGAATGGAGAAATACTTACGGTAGTAAGTATATTGATAAATGAAAGGGTTATGCGATTAGATTAATTTATTTATCATTTTCTGTTGCAGCGATTCAAAGGAGACTGCAGCGACTCTACTCAAAAGAGGTCTGGAATCATACCAAAGTCCATTAATATCTGGAACTGACATTGGCAGCTACTTTCAACGAATAAAGGTAATTCTTCCACATCTCGATAACGGTCCAATCAAATGGAAATCAGCTTTATCCGATGCTGGATCGGTACTTCAAACACAGGACCATTTAAAATGTAGTACTAAGGATAACAAACTCTGTGAAGAACAATATTCTAACAAGCAAATAGAGAATTTGGTTAATTCTTGGAAAGGTAAAAGTCATTCGCTTCAATTTAAACCAAGGTGTAGCAATAAAAAGCTTCAACAAGATACTGAGAATAATAGTGACGATGAAGAAGAAAGGAAGCCTATTGAAAGGACTTATAATTCTCGGCATACAAACGTCAAACGTAAGCGTGCTGGATTTCAGTATTTTAGGCCTGAACGTAGTACAAGTCCTGAGAATGTGCAGGAAGACAAGGAATTAAGCAAATCGGAAGACATTTATAGAGGTTCCAGTTCGCGAACGTTTGATACAAAAAATTATGGCTCATCGTGGAATAAAGAGGATGAAGAGAAGCATACGGCCAAATTTCTTGGATTCAGGTCAGCTCGAGCTGAATTCCAGTCTCAGCAACTTAAATCAAACAAACCACAGCAGAAAAAGACGCTTGGAGGTCGAGGTTCCGTTAACTCTAAGTTTGTTTGTCCATTAAAACGGGAAAATAACGAACCATCAACATTTGAAGGTTCCAAGGCCAATGAGGCAATGGATGTCGAAGATGAACGATTAAAAAACATAGATCCAAAAATGATAGAGCTAATTCGTAATGAAATCATGGACAGTGGAGTGCCAATTACCTGGGACGACATAGCAGGTCTAGAATATGCAAAAAAGACTATAAAAGAAATTATAGTCTTTCCAATGCTGAGGCCTGATATTTTTACTGGATTGAGAAGACCCCCGAAAGGGGTTTTATTATTCGGACCACCAGGAACTGGAAAAACTTTAATCGGCAAATGTATTGCTTCGCAAAGTAAATCCACTTTCTTCTCGATCTCTGCAAGCTCGCTAACTTCAAAATGGATTGGCGAGGGTGAAAAGATGGTTCGGGCATTATTTGCAGTCGCCAGAGTACATCAGCCATCCGTAGTTTTTATCGATGAAATCGATTCACTATTGACTCAAAGATCGGAAACCGAGCACGAAAGCTCTCGAAGAATTAAAACAGAATTTTTAGTGCAGCTTGACGGTGCAGCAACTGCGGAGGAGGATCGAATCCTGGTAGTAGGAGCAACGAATCGACCCCAGGAATTAGACGAAGCGGCTCGTAGGAGACTTATTAAAAGGCTTTATGTTCCATTGCCAGAGCTTGAAGCTCGTAAACAAATAATTGTTAATCTTTTGTCCTCCGAGAGGCATAGTTTAACTACTAGGGATATCGAAGAGATCGCTGAGTTATCTAAAGGATATTCAGGTGCTGACATGACAAACTTGTGCAAAGAGGCTAGTATGGGTCCAATTCGTAGCATACCCTTTAATCTGTTGGAAAATATTAAGAAAGAAGATGTTAGGGAAGTAACAGTGGAAGACTTTAAACAGGCATTGACGTATGTTCGATCAAGTGTTTCGCAAGCTGACTTATCGATCTATGTTGAGTGGGACCGCACTTATGGAACTGGAACAGCTCAAAATTACACTTTGTAATACCATTTGAAAATATAATTTTTTATATTAATGTGAAGTATTCAGTATCAAATATCACACAGTAGACAATGTATCTTCATTAAGAAACATTAGTTAAAATTAACGTGAAACCCTTTATCTTATATAAATAAAAACTATTATTTATGACACTGGGTATACGAAGAAAGTTCTTTTACATGGCTACAAGAATATCACACGAGATTTATGTACATATAAGAACTAATGATTTAAACACTCTGGCCTTTTAAAACATAAGACCTAACAGATTTTTGTAATATGTACGGCAGTCTCGCTTGCTGCAATTAAATACTGCTCATTCTGGTAATATGTAATATCTAATGCAATTATTGCGTTATCTCCCAAAACTAAACTCTTAGAGTCTATTGAATTGAAATCTAACTCTTCCAAATAATTAGCATCGCCTACATGAAACACATGTACTTCACCTGCGATAAAGTTAATTTAATTAATAATTAGAAAGAAATTACTCTATATTTAACCAAGCTTTACCTGAATCAATTCCTATAATGAAAAGCTCCAGGTAAAAGAGAATAGCTGTTGGTACTCCATGTAAAAGTGAAAAAATATTATATATCTTCCATGGTTTGTGACCTGCAGATATTCCAAGGGTTCCGATTCCTGCAAATATATCAAAATCAAAGTTTGATACATTAGAAAATAATCACGTATCAAAAACCTGTAACTGTACCTGTAATGCAAACAGCAATTTCTGGTTTAAATAAGTAGTATCGGCGCACACTTGTGTTAGGTGGCTGAACAAATTTTCGGGCTCCGATCTCTATGGCATGATTTGCTTCTACCTTAATTCGGTAACCTTTTTCCGTCAAGAGAGTTACCTATGTTGTGAAGTAAATGTCTGTTAAAATCTGAATCTTTAATTTGTCCTAATTAGCTTACACTCCAAGTTGCAGAAATTAACATTTTTATTACCTTATTCTCATCTGCTAGTAAAGCAACAAAGTCATCGACGTCGCATTCATAGCAACTCCTCTGTATTCTCCATTCGGCAAGCAAAGAATTGTTTGCGACAGTATAACAGTAACCACAACTTGTGCTAAATAAATATTTGACCAACTTCATGTTGAAAGAATGAAACTTGTTGGGAGTAGATTACAGACTATGTCTTGTGGCATCAACGATCCTGCTCATCTAAGTGCACGAACATTTGTCAGGTCTTTGATTTCCACTCGACTGAAATCTTACCTTATCAAACTACCACTGTACATCTGAACCAGTCGTTTCTTAGATCCAACGTCCCAGAACCTTACTTTCTTATGGATCGATGACGATACAGCAATGATATCACATTCTGCTGAATAGCAAAACACAGATTATTTTTACATCATCAAAAATCAGTAGTAATCTACAAAATGTATTGCAATAATAATCTGCTGCATAAAAAATACCATTTGTAAAAAGATGTAAGTCGCACACGCATTCAGCTTGGTCTGCAATGAATATTGGCTTTTTCTCACTACTAGATATATCGTAGAATCTGATGTATCCTTCGATACTTCCCACACCCAATATATTCTCTATAAACATTTTAACGAGTTAATAAAAATGTACCTGTAATAATGTAACACTTGATAATATCAGGGAATACCTAAAGTTGCAACACACGTAATCTGCTCCATTGGCTGCAATTCGGGAGACAAATTGATTCGATCTATAGATGCGTCTCGCTTTGTGAATTGTCGCCACTTAATCCAGGATCGATACATCTGCACCCACATACAAGAGTCCATTCGCAATTGTTCTATATTATTGTGATATAATTTCGGTCTTAACTTTTCCAATATCGCACTCCACAAATACTTTGGAATACCCTTTTTGCACATCCTATACCACGCATCGGAATTCTGAAACATATCCCAGATTATCACGTACGAAGTATAAAGTTTAGTAAACCATAATCAACGACATAGCATTCAAATTGGAAGACGGTACTAAATTAACTACATCTATATTTGCTTAATTAAACCACCCGTAATCTAAGCGTTCAGAGATACAAAGGATATACCGTCAAAACTTCTTCTATAACTCCATTCCACATATGGCAAACTCGACGCAGTCTCGTAAGAGTAACCGCATCGCAGTATTGAAATATAATCTGCCAAATCTCAACAGGAAATATCATCTTAAATATCCGTACACCAGCAGCCTCATTAACACTTTTCCGAGGTAACAATGCAACAATCGCAGCAGCGGGAAACTTGAACAATAAAATACTAGTTCAGAATTAATAAGCCCTCCTTACGATCCGCGGTCATTCCCCAAACTTGATCCAAAAGACCGGACCAATCACAATTCAGTTACAGAAGAATTATCGAATCAGCGCAGCATCCCGCCAATGAGAGCGATCAGGGCGTTTATTACGTATTTTTGACGAGAGCGCTCACTTCTCGCACTTTCATCTCACGTGGGTTTATTCGCCGAATTACGTATTCGCAATATGAACGAACGAAATCACTAGCACTTCCGATCTAGTAATATTAAGTCTAGTAATATTAAGTAAAGGTACATAAAATAAAGGTACATACCTTGTAAATCGAAAATTGAGAGGTAGTAGGTTATAGGCAGGAAAGGCGGGAAGATGGAAAGCCGTTAAAAGTAAAGAAGAGGACTCGAGACTATCTATATTTTTTAAATATGTATTACATTCATATTTACATGTACTATAATTAGAAGTTCAACAATATAATTTTCTTATCATGTCGTGTAAGCATGAATTATTTACCAGTTTTCAATGCTTAATAAGGTAATATAACCTCGCAATAACAGAAACTAATATATACATCCTAGTAAATTCTCTTTCTTCTAGCGAAAATGGATCCGAGGCATCACGTAATTCCTTTCTTCTTCTAATAAGGATATTATTACATCCTCGAATACGATTGTTGGCAAAAATCAAAACACCCAGGAGGTTTTCCACTTTGAATTTCGGTATTACAATCCGTGGACGAGGGCGTTCACCGTGTATATTTTTCAATCTTTCCTTGTATACTTTCCCATCTCGCTTAAAAATTACTCCCGAGCCATTTCACACGAATGGCATATTCACCCCCAAAAGCGTTCCGTAATACCATGGGCTACTCACTTTTTACATTTTCGCTCAAAATCTGCTTTACGTAATAGATCCCCGCTTACTGAAAATCTAGGAGTGGGGGGTGCAACGCGAGGTCTAGATATATATATGGTCTAAGGCGCGCACTCGGCCGGCAGAGCGGAGGGGGCGCCTCGGTCTCGTCTCGGTAGGCGGTCCGCCGTGGCCAGGCCAGGCCACGGAGTGGGAAGAGGGCAAGAGGTTTGACTTTAGACCAGTCATCGGCCGCCAGTACCGCCAGTACTCGTCCATCCGGCCGTCCAAGCGCGTCTCGCCGCCGTCCTAGCTCGCAGTCGGAGCCCGAACCTCAGCCGTCGCCTCCCAGGCGGAGAGTGGAAAGGTGTCCGCGCGTGCGGTGCCTCCGGTCAGTTGCGCGGCCCTCCGGCCGGCCGGCCGAAACCGAGTTAACCCGCCTCCAAGATCGGCGAGTGCCGCGCACGCCGCAGGCGGGTCGTCGTAGCAGCTCGCCCCGCGGGTCCGCTCGACGGGAATTATGTGGGATACCCTCGCGGGACCGAGATCGGCCACGAGTCAAGTCAGCTGACATATTGCGCCCTGCTACGCCGCAGCTCCCGCCAGGTGAGTGTCGCAATCCCCCCCCTCTGCCTACCCACAGGAGCAAGACGCGCCTGCCCCTTTTCGAGCACTATTTTCGACGAGGATATCTCCCACCGAGAGATTCACTCGATCGATCGATCCGATCGAGGGACACGACGCGGCCACCGCCCGACCTAACCTCCAAGCGCCGGGAACGTTCTCGCAAGCGATGGACAAAGGAACAGACCGGAACGCGAGATATGGGAACGGCGCAATTTCGGAACGAATTACGTGTCTCTGCTCCGGTCCCGGATCGCTCCCCACCCTCCTCTACGCTCTCCGGATCGCGGCCGATCCCCGATCTACTCTCTCGCTAGGGCCGGCCCACGTACGGCCGGAAAGCCCGCGGTCACACTGAGCGCGGCGGGTGGCGCGTCACTGCGTCAGGGGGCGCGCGCAGCGCCGCGCGACGCGGCAGCGCGGCGCGTCGACGCGGCGAGGGTCTCACTGGACGCGGTGCGGGAACGCGTCCAGGATGGAAATCGCTGCGTGGCCGCCACGCGCGATGGAAGTGAAACTTCTACGGCTAAGAGAGTTAGATGCTGTTAACATCGGGCGTGGTTATTTCTCTCCCGGTTATTTCTGTTGTTCTTATCGTTTTTATCTTATTGCACCCGGAAATTCATTGAGAATGTAGCGCGGTAGTGGGGATGTTTATGCGAATCGTTTCGGTAGGACGGATGGAGAGGAATGGGTAATAGTCCCCTTTTTTGAGGTTTTTCACGTATATTATGTTAACAAAGTTGTTTACCGGGGAAAATTGTAGAAAACGGTAAATTACGTTCACAATGTGAAGAATGCCGCGGATGGATGTATACGGCTTCTGCTGGGGTTTAAATGTCCTTTAGCGCACATATGAACACGTAAAAATTGTTAAGAAATAATTTTCAATTCATTAATTTTCAGTATTCAAAATTGTTTAGGATTTTACGTTTTCAATGTGTTGAATTTCACGGATGCATGATATATGCATTTGCGGGGTTAACGTCTTTTAGCGCACGTATGAACGCATAAAAATTGTTAAGAAATAATTAATTTGCCGTTTGTATTCAAAATTATTTAGGATTTTATGTTTTCATTATGTTGAATTTCACGGATGCATGATATATGCATTTGCGGGGTTAACGTCTTTTAGCGCACATATGAACGCGTAAAAATTGTTAAGAAATAATTAATTTGCTATTTGTATTCAAAATTGTTTAGGATTGTACGTTTTCATTATGCTGGATTCCATGGATGCATGATATATGTATTCGCGAGGTTAACGTCTTTTAGCGCACATATAAACGTGTAAAAATTGTTAAGAAATAATTAAATTGCCGTTTGTATTGAAATTCTTTCAACTTAACCTTGTTTAATATGAAATTTCTCATTGGATTTCTTATTTTCTATTTAAAAAGAGGAGGGCGTAATGTGCTATGCGCTCGCTTAGAAAACTAGGGACGTATTATACTTACCCAACCCTGGGAGTGAAGGGGAAAAATGAAATTTACGTAGACTGTGTTAGTAAAATCCAAAGATGGGGGTAATTCGTAATTAACCGTGGAGAGAAGAAAAAGCGTTTCAGTTTCTTAATGGGGTCACTTTCGAGGAAAATGCGAACTTATTAAGTGCAATTTGTAAATTATAACACGTTGTGCCGGGAGTTTCGCTTCTAAGCCAATCGGAACTTCGACGGGAGCGACGCACGTGGTTAATCCTTTGAAGACGGAGCCATTTCGACATATGGGCGAAATTCGTCTGACCGTGCAGGCAATATTGGACCAAACGTTGGGCGCCTTTAGGCGCTCTTAGGAGCCAAGGGTTAAATATTGAAAAACAAACATAAATGAAAGATTCGTTCGATATTGTAAGTCGCAGTTCCTGTTTACATAAATTGTTTCAACGTTCTTCCTGGTTATATATTACGACCATGTTTAATATCATAATATTGGTCCATTATGCCAATGTTGGCCAATATGTAGCTAATAATTTGCAGATCTTGAAATTTATTTCTATTTTAACCCTTTGGACACGGAGCCATTTCGACATATGGGCGAAACTCGTCTGACCGTGCAAGCGATATTGGACCAAACGTCGGGCGCCTTTACGCGCTCTTAGTAGCCGAAGAGTGAAGGCTGCCACGAGGTTGCCGGTGTTTTTCTAAAGCCACGATGCTGCCGAATAATTATACAGAGTGGGGGCGATCGCTGTTTGATATCAGTTCTTTAACCCTTCGAACACGGAGCCATTTTGACATATGGGCGAAACTCGTCTGACCGAGCAGGCAATATTGGACCAAACGTCGGGCTCCATTAGGCGCTCTTAGGAGCCAAAGCGTTAAACTCCATTCTGATTGGCTGTTCATCGTCGACGCGGGGACGCGTCGCGTTCTGTGCGACGCCAAGCATCGACGGTCCTAGGAAAATTAGAGTATAGGCGAGAAACTCAGTTAGGGTTAGGGTGGAAGTATAAGCCACGCTTCGGAGAGGGGGGGAACGACGAAATCGGAGCTCTCGTCGCTTCCGGATTTTGCGCACACTCGGAAGGGACCTTGATCTCGATCGAGAAACCTCGCCAACGGGAATCCGGGATCTTGGCGGAGATTCGGACCTCCTCCTTCTCTCGTCTTCTTTTTTTTTTCTTTTTTTTTTTTCGGTTGGGTTAGGTTAGGTAGCAGTCGCCCGCGGTGACGGGGAGGGGTGAACGGCCCGATTGTTGACACCTGCGAGGAAATATTCTACTTGTCTCGTTGGTTCGTCCCTGTCTACTCTGTACGGGGTTTTAAGGGGATGTGAAAGTGGCGTCGAAGAGGTTTTGTTTATAAAACTTTTCTCCCAACGCGGTTTACCGAATAGTTTGAAACTTTACTGCGCGAATAGGGAGACTACAAGGAGGGTCCTGAAACTCGTGGAATTTCAATTCTTTTCAAATTTGTTTATAGGTATTTTAAAAATAGTTTATAAAAAATGAAATTTCGCGAGTTTCAGGACCTACCTTAGGATAACTTAGTTGTCCAGGGTTATAATTCCAGGGTATGTACCCATCGACCTCTGGTACTGTGCTAACTACTCTTATTCTTACCGGCGAGAAATGAAAGGACAATTGAAGAGATAGAAATAACCACTGGTAGGGCCGATTCGAATTGTCGACCGACCAGGTTCAAAAGAAAATTCGCCGCCCTTATTGATTTAATTTAACATTATTCAAGAATTCGATACGCAGGATCTACGCGTATATCTGCATATACATCATTTAAAACAATTACCATACAAAAGAAATATTTTTCATATATTGTGTTTATTGATCAGTTTTATACCTTATTATTATTAAACATATAATCTATTATTATTATTAATATTATTGTTATTGTTATTATTGTAGAAATGTGCAATTTGGGTGGTTTGTAACATAGATGCTCGTTAAAGAAGGATTTTTTGAAATTCAATCCCTAAGAGGGTGAAAAGGGGGAAAGGAGCCAGTTCGACATACGGGCGAAATTCGTCTGACCGTGCAGGCAATATTGAACCAAACGTCGGGCGCCTTTAGGCGCTCTTAGTAGCCAAAGGGTTAAGGCTGTCACGAGGTTGCCGGTGTTTTTCGAAAGCCACGATACTGCCGAATAATTATACAGAGTGGGGGCGACCGCTGTTTGATATAAGTTCTTTAACCCTTCGAACACGGAGCCATTTCGACATATGGGCGAAATTCGTCTGACCGTGCAGGCAATATTGGACCAAACGTCGGGCGCCTTCAGGCGCTCTTAGTAGCCAAAATGTTAATAATCGGTTTGCGGCACCTTTTGCATCCTTTCACCTGATCGTAAAATCTCCGTTTCTCTCTAAATTGTACGCGTACGCTACTGTGGAAGAGAAAGACGGCGTCGTTACTTAAGACGGATCTCCTCTTTCTCTATTCTGAAACGGAAAGCAACTAGGGATAGTTTGTTACTATAAGTCGATGGGTGTACCGAAAGTCTCGGGGCGCGCGGTAATGTCCTCGTTATCGAGACCCCGAGGAAAGTGTCCTTGAACGGCGCGCGCGACACTTTCGGGGCACGGGTAATTGCATTTGCCGCGAGGCAAGGCCGGAGACACGATGCTTCTTGAATGCCGGACGTTGGGCGATTCATTCGCGGGCATTCTTCTCGTATTTTTTTTTTTTTTTTTTCCCCTCTGAATGGCCGCGGAAGTTTCAAGCGGCGCTTGTCGATCGCTCGCCGAAACCTTTGCAGGCCTGTAATTCCGCCTTCGGTCGGGCCGATGGGAATTCAAATTGTACTCGGAATTTAGGCGCGTAAAGGTGAACATACATGTAACGATAAGTAGTAGCGATTCGTAACTTCGGTAATTCATGTTAGCTCTCCTAAAGGTGGCCGCATACGTAACGATAAGTCGTGGCGATTCGTAGTTTGGGTAACTAATTCGAGTTCTTCCAAAGGTGGCCGCACACGTAACGATACATCGTAGCGATTTGTAATTTGGGTAATTAATTCGAGTTTTTCTAAAGGTCGCTTTTCGAGTTACGATAAACTGGAGCGATTTGTAATTTCGATAATTAATTCGAGTTCTTCGAAAGGTGGCCGCGCACGTAACGATACATCGTAGCGACTTGTAATTTGGGTAATTAATTCGAGTTTTTCTAAAGGTGGCTTTTCGAGTAACGATAAATCGTGGCGATTCGTAATTTGGGTAATTAATTCGAATTTTTCTAAAGGTGACTTTTAGAGTTACGATAAAATGGAGCGATTTGTAATTTGGGTAATTAATTCCAGTTCTTCCAAATATGGTTTCTCGAGTAACGATAAATCGTGGCGATTCGTAATTTGGGTAATTTAATTCGAGTTCTTCTAAAGGTGACGATAAATCGCACCGATTTTTAATATATACAATTAAAGTCAAGAGTTCTCCCGAAGGTGACGACACCCGTTACGATAAATCGCAGCGATTTGTAATCAGTGGGATTAAATCGAATTATATACAGCGTTCACCGGGCAGTTGGATCTGTGCAGCTCGGTTTGCGCAGATTTATCTTATCGACATATCGTTACGGGTGTAGCCGCGTTAACAAGCTCGTTCCTCTTCTTCTTCTTTTTTTTTTTTTTTTTTTCAAGTGTTTTCGTTTATATCCAACTGAAATTTTTCCCACATTTCGGTAGGCTTCTATCGACACCGAACATCCAGGTACGGCTTTGAGGTGGGCGCTCGTCGGGCAGACATAAAAAAAGAGTCTTCACAATATCGACGCCAAGTCTCGGGACATATCCTGGCAGNTAAGAAGGGGTTAAGCCGACCGAACGAATCCAGGTACGGCTTTGAGGTGGGCGCTCGTCGGGCAGACATAAAAAAAGAGTCTTCACAATATCGACGCCAAGTCTCGGGACATATCCTGGCAGTTTCCTCGGAATCCACTATGCATCCGCAACGTACACAAGACGAAATCACGTATCGGGCGATAGCTTTCGGACGGATGACGAAAACTCAACGCGAAGTGACACGAGGGCAGTCATTACGTCGCGACGCCCGACGCCTTATCGCGTTTAGGAGGCGCTATATTTAGGAGGTTAGCGCGAAGGACTCCCCAAAACTCCGATACCCGAGTATCCGGAATCGGGGGCAGAGTTATACGCACCCGAGGACGAAATTCTACGACGAAACGGCCGGTTTTTCTCCCGTTGCCACTTAGGCACCCGAGACAGGCAAGATGGCGGCGCGACCTGTCGCGGGGACGCGCGTGGCTCGCTATAAATGTAGGAGAGACGCGCGAGACGTTATGTCACCGTTCCTCGAGGTCAACGAGAGTCGCTCGGTGTCCGAATCGTCGAATATCTGGACCGTGGGGGCCGCTCGCCGGTCGTAAAAAGAAATATCCGTCGGTAAAGCGAGGTATTTGCGCCGCGCGGTCACGTGACCCAAGGGGAACCAAGATGGCGGCGGGCGCGCGCGCGGTTCGAATTTCCCGGGCGAGGCGCGGGTCCCCGAGTCCCCGGATATCGAGGGATCGGGTCTATCTTTCTTTTTCCTCGTTCGCTTCCCCGTTTACGTGTCCGTCGGTCATGTACGGTATTAAATGGCAGTTGTCGCTCCACGCGCACGTGGATCGAAGAGGCACGAGGTCGGCCGAGCTGCGTGTGGGAGTGTTCGTATCATTGCGCGCGATAGGGAGGAGCTCCAGGAAACGCGAGCACGCAGGGTCGACGCTGGATTTCACGGCGTGTCGCGGTTAACGCGGATCGAACAATTCATTGTGGGAAAGCCCGTTTTTGGAGGTTAGCTTTCGGAAGTCGCGAGGAAGGAACCCCTTCCTTCGCGGCCCTGCCGCCGGCCGAACGGTCTCGACCTTAATGGCGCGATCGGGTCTTTAATTAGTCCCCTCGATATATACATCGCGAGACGCGTGCGAGGCGAGGACCATGATGCAAAGGAGACAAGGTGTGCTCCCACGGAGCTCTTATTTTTGACTCGTTCCGCGCATTCTGAGGCGCCGCCTTATTGCAATATGGCGGCGGTTGATTGCGAGTATCGAATAGTACACGAATCACGGATAGATAACGTGCAAGGTGCAATGAAATGTCTGAAATTTCATGCAACATTTCAAATTCTGCCCACTTTTGACGATTGAAATACATAATGCCAGTTACAAAGTTTTCTTACGCTGGTAAATAATATTATTGCAATATGGCGGCGGTTGATTGCGAGTATCGAATAGTACACGAATCACGGATAGATAACGTGCAAGGTGCAATGAAATGTCTGAAATTTCATGCAACATTTCAAATTCTGCCCACTTTTGACGATTGAAATACATAATGCCAGTTAAAAAGTTTTCTTACGCTGGTAATTAAAATTTATTACGATCGATATGAATAATTTGGAATCTCGCAAAGAAGTCAGCCAATTTACTTTCATATTCTCGAAATCATTTCGGAAGAGTTCAATTGATTTTAATTAAAATTTTAAATTTCGAGTATCGAATAGTACACGAATCGCGTATAGACAACATGCAAGGTGCAATGAAATGTCTGCAATTTCGTGCAACACTTCAAATTCTGCCCACTTTTGGCTACTGAAATACATAATGCCAGTTACAAAGTTTTCTTACGCTGGTAAATAATATTTACTACGATCGATATGAATAGCTTGGAATCTCGCAAAGAAGTCAGCCAATTTTCTTTCATATTCTCGAAATCTTTTCGGAAGAGTTCAATTGATTTTAATTAAAATTTTAAATTGCGAGTATCGAATAGTACACGAATCACGGATAGATAACGTGCAAGGTGCAATGAAATGTCTGTTATTTCGTACACTATACATTTTCTTCTTGCTTACGTTGTTGGCTCCTTTGGCGCCCAGAAAAAGGAGAGTCTCTTATGATTCTTCGACTTCTTCTTGCATGTGCGGTTACACGTTATCACCATGATTGAATCTGTATCGTTTTCAATCCTATACGTCCTTAGATCGGCTCACGCTCTTTGTTGACGTTCAAATAATGTCGAAACTGACGCTTCCTCAACGGATGCCACTGCGCATGTCCAATTTGAGATTAGTACATATTCCAAACCACGGGATGGCGCTGATGTCAATATATACTTACCTTCCGCTCTATCTAATACTCTTTGGCTTTGACACTCGGCGGGAGTTAATCTATGGCGGTGTTATTCTCATTTTGACACTCGACTCGCTGGGCGCATGCGCGCCCGCGACGCAGGGCGGCGCGAGGCCAAACTTGCCGTCCTCGTCCTCGGCTTCGTCTTCCGCGAGCCGCCGGCGCGACTTGGACAAAGACGCCCGCGACCCTCGCCGTCCTTCTCTGTCTCTGTTCACGCTTTCTCATAGATAGAGCATGGGTGTAGGATATACATAGAGCTCTCGATCCAACCGTTTCCTTGATACTCTTACGAATAGGAAGAAGAGCGAACAGAGGTGGAGTTTCCGGCAGGGTGGGCGTAAACCCGTTTTTTTTTACAGAAAACCTAGCCCAATGGGTTTAAGGTGAAGTGAAACCCCCTTTCAAATCAGTCGATTCGAATACAACACTTTTTTTTAAGGGTATTAGACCAAACTGTCCGAAACTTTGACCCATCTAAGAATTGTCCTGACACATTCAAAATTTGGATTTTTGTGAAAAAATTTGTTAACTCAGCCCAGACCAGAACCAAAATGGCGTCGAGCTCTCATATTTCGATCAATATACAATTATCGAAGGCTCCGATACGAGAATCGAAAGGGTCAGGACAATTTTACGAGAATTTAGAACACTCTGGTAATCGATAAACTCGCATTTGAACGGGATAAAGGCAAAAAAAGTGTTGTATGCGGTTCTATGCTACAACGATGGTAATACGAGGTCTCGGAGTGAAAATTTAATTAACCTGGAAATCACAGATGGCGCAGGGGGTCCCTCCGCAGTCAATTAAGGCCTCAGAAACCATGGGGATTTCTGGAGTTTTACTTCCATTTCTTTATAATTATTGTACGAAAATGACAGGTGGAGTATGCCATTTGGTACAATACCCAATATAATTCGACCCAGCTGTCAATATAAAAGCGAACATCGGCAACGTAGGTATTTAGAAAAATCTTCTTCATTGACGTCGATCAAGTTTCTCGACGTGTTTCACTTAACTTTAAAATCCGTGATTTCCTAAGTAAATACCTCCTTGATCCTACGTCCATGGGATAGAGAGCGAGAGTGAGAGTGGGGAGAGAGCCTCTCTTTCTCTTTCTCTCTCTTTCTACCTGCGCTTCGACGCAGCTCCGGTCGACGCATGAGAGTCTCGACATTCGCAACGAAATTTCTTTTCTTTTCAAGGCTTTTTTGGGGGTTCGTCTTAAGAACGCATCGCGTTATATCTGCGTTGACACTTCCGCAACGTAATCGACGCTTCCGTGAGTCCCAACCTCGTGATCAGTGTCGCCAACGCATTAAGTAGAGAACTCGCTAGATGACTTTTTAAGGTGATACGAAAGTGTGATATATACATACCAAAAAGTGAAAATATTCATAAAACTTTTCTCCACACTGGGTGCACCAAATTATCTAAAACTTTGACACGTGACTATGGCAGCTCTAAGGAGGAACGCGCTGCCCGTGAAATTTCAATTTTCGAAAAAAAAAAATGTATATATCTTTCTTTGGTTCTTGTCCGAGATAAAAGCAAAATTTTTGTCGAAAAATGATATTTCACGAGTATTCCTTGGGGCATCCATAATCTTGCAATGAAGTTTTATATGATTCGGTGATGATTCCCAGTTTGAAGAGATCTAGCAGACAATAGGCTAAATTGGCAACACTGCACCGCGCCGTCTATTGTGCGACGAGCGGGGGAACGCGATTGGTCGGCCTCCGATCCCTGTCGACCAATCGGAGAGCCAGGATTCTCGGGACCTAGGCATCGCAGGTGGTCCCCCATCTCGAGAAGCGCCGCGTTCGTGGTCTGGCGGTCACGTGTCGTGGGACCACGTGACCGGCGTGGCGCCCAAGCGAAACGAATACAAAGTCCACAAGGGCGCCTCGCGTTGTTTCCGTAAACTCGAATTCTTGAATTCTTTCTCGTGTCTGAGTACGTTTATATAGTATATATAGTATANATATATAGTTTACATAGTTTACATAGTTTATGCTTGTCCAGACACCGTAGCACATTTTGCTATTTCCTTTCATTTTTCTACGGTCTATTCGAATTCTTGAGTTCTTTCTCGTGTCAGGGTACGTTTATGTAGTATATATAGTTTATATGGTTTACATAGTTTACATAGTTTTCATAGTTTACATAGTTTATGCCTGTCCACATACCATGGCACGTTCTGCTATTTCTTTTCCTTTTTCCACGGTCCACCGTGTATCGACACGTATACAGGGCGAAGAGCGGAGGTGGGAAAGAGAGGTTAAGTCCAAACTCAAGGGTTTCAAAGGGGGGCGAGCCTGGCGCAGGCGCGGACAGGTGGCGCAGACCGTCATTATCCACCTTTAATCGCGTTAACGGTATTTATTGTAAAATCTGTTTTACATCGGGAGTCGGAGGATCTCGGGTTTGAATTTCCCGGGCTCTCTCCTTCCTTCGCGATATCTCTCCTTTCTTCCGCGGACTCGCCCCGCGTATAATGGCACCGCTCGCGCGATGACGGCGACGATGACGGCACGGAATACGGAATTGGAACAAAGACCCGCACCCGCGTGCGGTATCTGATCTTCTAGAAGCGTAGAGAAGATTCGCCGTGCAGGCGCGCTTCTCCCGGGTTTCCTTTTCCTCTCTCCCTCCCCCACTACGGTAGGGATGCCGTGGAGACGAATAAATCGCCCCCACTCCCGTCGCACCCGAAAAGGTCTAATTGGGAACGCTCTCCCTCCTTCGCTCATTCTACGTCCATAAAATCACGCTCTCTCCCTCCGTCTACGTGCGCACGCCTGTATAGAGAGGTATCTATCTTTGAGGTCGAATCGGAGTTTTCGGTCGCTTCGAGCATCCAGGAAATCCAATGTATCCCGGTGTATATCGAGCGCGCGGGCCGATACATCGCGAGAGACCAATGTCAAACCGATGACATTGAAGCGACCAAATACAGAAATGGCTCTCGGTACCCGGCGGGACAGGGAGCGAGGGAGAAAGAGAGAAAGAGCGCGCGGAGCCAATTGCTCGTCGAGCGTCCCTCCCCTCGCCCTGCCGAGCGACGAGTGCGCGAGAGCGGTCGAGCGCGCCGCGGGTCCTCGTGGCGCGTCGTAAACGGCCGAGCGCGGCCGAGGATGCCCGAGCGGGGCCGAGTACGCCCGAGGCGCCGCGCGGCGGCTCGGCCGCGAACTGCGAAGTTGGCTCCGTCGTTGGCGCGGCACACCGGTGCGGGACGCCCGACTCGCGCACTTCGCCTTGGACTTTGGCGCGGAATGGCGGCGCTCCTCGTGGAGGCGGTCACCCGGGGTCGGGACTCGCGGGTCGCGCGACCACGGACCTAACCTCGCGGGACAGCCCGAGGTCGAGCGGCCCCGTCGCGTAGGCCCGTCGGAGCCTCGAGGAGTAGAGGTCTCTCCGACGGGCGGGTTCCCGGTTCCGCCGCGGCGCGGCGCTGCCCTCGCTCGGTCCGGTTCGCGCGTTCCCCCGCGTCCGTCGAGGCCGCAGCCGTCGGCCGCCTGTCCCTCTCGCGCCGTCTCTCCCTCGCACTCGAACCTCCGCGCTCGGGCCTCTCTCTCCGGCGCTCTCGGGCCCAGCCAATCGCCGTCGTGAAAACATTTGCCCGTCGTCGTTATCGCTCCTCGTCCGTCCGTCCGTCCGTCGCAGGTTCCCTCGGACGAGAGTGCACCACCGAGCTTGAGGATATACGTCGTGGAGGACCCGTGGAAAGCCCGAAGTACCCCGAGGCCCCAGGCACGCCGAGACCGGACGCCGAGACCCGGAGCCCACTCGAAGAAGCCGCAGCTTCGTGCCAACGCGGACCTACGCGGACACCTCGTCCCGAGGCTATCGACTCGCGCTCGCCCCAGAGAGAGAGAGGAGCCCCTCGAGGGTTGCCGAGCATCGGCCGCCCAGGAATCAGGAAAACCACGGCGTGCTCAGTTAAATGCCTCGGAGACACCCGAGCTCCATGGTGCGCGTCGATTCTGACGAAGCGACCGTCGACCTGGCCTGGAAAGTGAGTCCTCCTGATCCTCGCGTCCGGACTCGGCCCTACCGCGTCGAAGCTCCAATTTCCGGAACCCATTCGACGGCCTCGAGGTCGCTCGAACTCCGTTTTTTTTCCTTTCTTTTTTAATCCTCCCTCTGAGACAAGGAATCTAATCTGCGTCTCCGCCGTTTGAGTCTTCGCCTGTCACCACGAGATGCTCGTGGCGTTTCGGGGACTGCAAAATCCCTGGCGAAGCTCTGCTTCGGAGAGCTTACGTACTTCGAGGCTCTCGACGATCGAGGGATCGTAGAATGTTTCGGGGAGTGTGACTTTGTGGGGTCCTTTAGTTATATGCGAATATACTTGTGGTCTGGGATTAGGTTACGCCGATCGTTCGGTATGCGTACCATAAGCGTACTTAAGGTGGCTTGTATTAAACTCGGCGTAGACGATGGTTTATAGAGATGACGTAAAATGGTTTAGACCGAATGTTTGATAGAGGATACCTTTTGTAAGGTTGTGGTATATGTATCGAGGGGGTCGGGGTAAATAAGATCTGACGTTGGAGGAATATTCGATAGATTGACTGGATTCCAGGAATTTGAGGTTATCTCGTGGTTTCAGGTGATTTCGTGGTGACACCCGGTCGCGGAGGATCGTCCGGAGAGAGGGCCGCCACGACGGAGACCCTGCTTCGTCTACTCGGCACCGCTGCGACTCACAGCCATCCTTGGAGGCGGTAATCGCGGATCGGACCGTGTTGGATCCAGCCCGTTACTCCTCGTTTTGGAGCATTCGTCGAGTGTACTGGACAACGAGAGAGATGGAGCGTGAGTCGAATCCCATGCAAGCCCTGTGCCGCAGTGGGTGCGGATTCTATGGTTCGCCGGCCACAGACGGCCTCTGCTCGCTCTGCTACAAGGAAAACTTGAAGAAGAAGCAGCAGCCACCGGTCTCCACCGCCCCGGTGCCCACCTCGCAAACCGCCTCCGGTAACGCCGGAACGTTGCAGAGCGGTTTTGGAAACCCTGCCTCTACGGGCACCACGGCCCAGCCTACCATTCCTACCATCCCACAGCCCACAACGGATTTACCCAACCCCAAAGAGGTTAGTTCTCCGGTAAATAGCGATAAGATCGTCTCTAAGGTACTCATATTTCACTCTTAGTGTTAAAATAACTATTTTACTCATTTAAAGACTACAAACGAAAGACATCATTTAACGTTATAAGCGAGGTGTGTGTACAGACTTAAAGATATGGGACCATTGTCTCCTTTGTCACGTCGAGTTGGCCTTAAGCTTCTCCTTGGCACGAAGACAAGGCCCAAAGCTAGAACGACCAAACGGAGAACTCCATTATGGAAACGAGCTACTTGTTTACAAGTCTCGATATTTTTAGATTAATTGCCTTTAATATCTCTACTACTCAAATGTATCTCGGTGGTGCCTTAACCTTGGTATCATAACCAAAAAGTAACCTTCCAGGTGGTGTTCACTGTGAACCGGATTATCTCTTTGGATCGATAATGTAAATACTCCCTGCGCAATATAGTTAGAAGTTCGTCTGGTCAGTAACTTTTGGAAAAAATATTCACAGAAATTTATATTGAAATCCTGACGAGTTCTCGATCTGCATTAGGAACAAAGAGTGACAGATAAATTGCCGTTGAGGGTGCGAGGGGTTTATTATAGAAATTATTCCTTGTTTCTGGTCTGGTGATGCTTTCGAGCTGCCTTTTTTATTCTACGCTCGAGGCCAGTTTCAATATATATATAACGCGCATTGCAGATATGCCGTGAATCATCGCCGTGTCTTTCTCTATCGCGAGGTATCTGACAAAGACACGACGATGATTCGCCGATTTTGCGGTGCCATTTGTAATACGGAAACGCGAGAGCCGAGAGAATGAAAGGGACAGCGAGTGGCGTCACGGTTGTCATGGCTACCGTGGCCGAGAAAAAGACCCGCGACTTTTGGCATCGTGAAATTCCTGTGGATTATGGGCGAGTCCCCGAATGGTGACCCGATAGAGAGACCAGTAACCCTCTTTCTTCCCATCCCGGTGTATAGTGGTTATAACCTCCTCGAGGAAATGGCGCGACATCCTCTCCGGGGGTATGGTCGAGGTCCACGGATCCGGCTTGCGCGCGTTCGATCCTAACCTCAACACGCGTGGGATTGGATTTATTTGAATTTATTCCGGCGGAGGCCGAAAATAAGAACGCGATTAACGAGGAAATACGTTTATTCCGTGGAACTCGACGGACTGGAACCTCCTTAAGATTTTGACAGCTCTCTCTCGAGTGGACTTGAGACATATTATATACGTGCTCACATCGGAGGTTTACAGGGACCGAGTTGTCAATGTTCGGATCACTCGGTTGCTCGTTAACTTCCACAACGATAGGGAGGAATCCTGTATAATTCGATGGTTAATTTTGATCTTCCCAGATAAACAGGGACGAGCAGGAAGGCGAAGTGGGAGTCAGCGGTGGGACGGCGGAGGGCTCGGTCAGCAGTGGGGATGCAGACGACTGCTTCGACGGAAAGGAGAGCGACAAGGAGTCCAAAAAGAATAAAAATCGCTGTGCCGTTTGTCGCAAGAAAGTCGGCTTGACTGGTGAGTAGGGGGGCGAAAGGGAGGGTCCTATCGGAGGCTGTCAAGAGGTCCCTCGACCTTACGCTAGCCATCGACAGGACCTTACCCTGGCTTAACACTTAAACCTCACCCTCTGGCAGCCAGGAATCCGAAACGCCTCTCTCAACGCTTTTACTTTCCAGGATTCGAGTGTCGCTGCGGAGGACTCTTCTGCTCCGTGCACCGGTACAGTGACAAACACGATTGCAAGTTCGACTACAGGGAAATGGGCGCCCAGGAGATTCGGCGCAACAATCCGGTTGTTGTTGGTGAAAAAGTGCAAAAGATTTGAACTATTTAGTGTGTAGTCGTTGGGAAAAATGGTTATATAACTATATAAACAAGACAAAATATAAAAAAAACACACACACACAAACACACAGACACAGACACGGAGAAAACGAGATAAAATTATCTGGCAGCTGATTGCACATCGCGGGGCAGGGCGGGGCGGGGCGGGAGGGGGGACGCGTAGCGCACGAGCGAGTGAAAGCGAGAGATCGAGCGAGAGAGCGAGTGCGGCCGCGAGAGGGGTGGGAGGAGGATGGACGTATCCGCGACCGCGCGGACCAGACGGAGAAGGCGAAGGGGGGGCGACACGCGGTACGAATGATCAGAAGCCTGGGTGCCAGTGCCATTTTAGATTGTCATCTTAGCGCGCGCGGGAGAGAGAGAGAAAGAGAGAGAGCGAGAGTGGGAGAGAACGAGAGCGAGCGAGTGCGCGATAAACCACGAGAGAATGAGACCGAGCGAAAGCGAGAACGAGAGCGAGCGAGCGAGCGAGAGAGAAACAAATTATCTGGTTACTAATTGCTGCCAGCTTACTACTACTATTACCTATTATTATCTTTATGATTATTACGGTTTACTATTATGATTATTCTATATTACGTTTATTAATTTACTTAAAGGAGGGAAGAAGGAAAGATACGAGCCGGTGGATTCGTGGAGAGAGAAAAGAGGGGAGAGAGGGGGACGAGATAGGCAGCGCGCGCGCATCTATTTAAGCGGACGAAGCGGAATTCCTGGTGCAGTCGGTCAGTCGGTCGGTCCGAAATATATCTCCTTTTTCGAGAGGGGCCGAGAGGAGGAAACCGCGATAGAGACGGATCGACGCGAGAGGGGGGGCGAGAGAGACCATTTGAATCCCGAGAGAGAGAGAGCGAGAGGGGGGACACTGAAAACAGAGAGAGAAAGAGAGAGACTCACACGCGACAGTGACGCGCGCGTTACTCGGCGACGAAGGGGAGAGAGAGAGAGAGCTTCAGAACGCGCGAGGAACGGAGAGAAAGAAATATATACATATAGATACACATATATATATATATATATTTGTGTGCGTGTAAATACATGTCCGACCCCCCTTTTTCTTCCCTCGCGTGTCCCGGATCCCGAGGATCCCCCGGGACCTCTCGAAGAGAATCCTGGAGAGGGAGGAAGGGAGAGAGAGATAGAGAGAACGGCGTGAGATGGAGGACCGATGATGGTGCGCGTCGAGTCGAGGGGTGGGGAGTTTTTTTGTTTTTTTTTTGTTTTTTTTTTCTTGACGATGACTGACGTTGATGGGTGATCACAATTCTTAGGTTTACGATTAGTCTAATTCTTAAGTATACTAGCCGATTGATTCGTAAATAATGCAATGAACTATAAGTAGTACTGTGTGTTTATGTCCAATCTCACGAGAATATAACGAGCATTATTACTCATTAAAGGAGACGCTGTTTGATTGAGCACACGTGTTTGTTCTCTTTGGCTTGCTTCTTCCGGGCTTTCTTACTGTAGGGTCTCGCTTTCTTTCCGCCTCTTGTTCCCTCCACCCCCGCCCCCCGCCGTGGCCCTTTATATTTCTTTTTATAACCCTGGAAATTTATTGAATTATTGTATATGTTGTTTAGAGTAGGATGCGATGTAAGGGACTCTCTTGGCCTTGTCGAAGAAATTTTGTTATGTATGCATCTTTGCGCACTGTGGCGGACATGAATGCCTCCCCTGCTGATACGGCATCGCCTGTGCAGGTTGGGAGGGCATTGATGTCTCCCAGTGTACCTGCGTAGAAGGGGAGATCCGAAACGGAGACATTGTCCGGGCCAAGAGGAAGAGGACTCACGAGGAGATAATGGCGGACGGAACGTCGACGTTCCCTGACCTCTGGCCCAGTTCCGTGATTATTTGTCAGACTGGTGTATTATCGCCCGATAGCGCGGGATTCGTATCGCCCGATTTTGCGAGGAAACCGCGTTTGTTGTCCGAGGGACGGTTTCTATTTCTTTTCGGGGCTCAAGAATGGAGGAGGGACAATGTACGAGCAATTGATGGTTTTAATCGTTGTACAAGCTCCGCTAATCGCTGTAGGAATGAATATATATGGAACTTGCAGATCTAACGATTCCTTTGATATTTTTGCGAAGAAATTAAACGAATTGCTGTGTAAGTTGTATAAATTCCCCCGAAGAGTTTAGATAAATGGAACTTGCTGATCTAATGAGTCCTTTGATATTTTTGCGAAGAAATCGAACAGAGAGCGAATAGCTGTATAAGTTGTACAAATTCCACTAAAAGGATTTAGGCAAATGGAACTTGCAGATCTAACGATTCATTTGATTTTTTTGCGAAGAAATCAAAAGAATTGCTGTATACGTTGTATAAGTTCCCTTGAAGGATTTAGATAAATGGAACTTGCAGATCTAACGAGTCCTTTGATATTTTTACGAAGAAATCAAAAGAACAGAGAGCGAATAGCTGTATAAGTTGTACAAATTCCACTAAAAGGATTTAGGCAAATGGAACTTGCAAATCTAACGATTCCTTCGATTTTTTTTTGCGAAGAAATCAAAAGAATTGCTGTATAAGTTGTATAAGTTCCCTTGAAGGATTTAGATAAATGGAGCTTGCAGATTTAACAATTCCTTTGATATCCTTGCGAGAGAATCGAAAGGAAAGAGCGAACATAATAAAGGTTATAAGGCTCTCTTTCTCTTCCTGTCACGCAACGATAAATCGCAGCGATTTGTAATCTTTGCAATCAAATCGAATTCTAAAGGGGGTCATACGCGTAACGACAAATCGCAGCGATTTGTAATCTGTGCAAACAAATCGAATATTAAAGGGCGTTATACGCGTAACGACAAATCGCAGCGATTTGTAATCTGCGTAATGAAAACGAAATTTAAAGGGCGTTACGCGCGTAACGATAAATCGTAGTGACTTGTTATCTGTGCAATCAAATCGAATTCTAAAGGGCGTTATACGCGTAACGATAAATCGTAGTGACTTGTAATCTGTGCAATCAAATCGAATTCTAAAGGGCGTTACGTGCATAACGATAAATCGTAGTGACTTGTTATCTGTGCAATCAAATCGAATTCTAAAGGGCGTTATACGCGTAACGATAAATCGTAGTGACTTGTAATCTGTGCAATCAAATCGAATTCTAAACGGGGTCACACGCGTAACGACAAATCGCAGCGATTTGTAATCTGTGCAATCAAATCGAATTCTAAAGGGGGTTACGCGCGTAACGACAAATCGTAGCGATTTGTAATCTGCGTAATCAAATCGAATTTTAAAGGGCCCCCTTTGTCGAGGGTGACTCGACATCTGAATAATTGGGCGTGCAAAGGGTTAAGGACCCCGAGGAAACGGAAACCGACCGGGGACGAGCCTAGCCTCCTTAGTTTCTCATATTTATTTCAATCGGTAACAAAACTCGTCTCCTCTCAATAACAAACTCGGCGCTCACCTCGGTCGCGAGTTTTCCCGCCATACTCGCGTTAAGCGCTACCTTCGTTAATCGTTAATCGCTACCGACGTTAATCGACAAGACGCGTTAACCTCGAGGACGACTCTAGGAGGTCCCCTCGACGGGAGGGAGCGGAAAACTCGCGTCCGGGTGGAGTCGAGGAGCGCTTAACAACACTTATCAACGAATCTCAACGGAGACCTCTCGGCTCCGAACTATACGCAGCGCCTCTTGCGAGTGTTCGAGGAACTATTCCGCATCTTGGGCCCCATTCGCAATGGGCCTGGTCCTGCTCGACCTGCGGTCACTCTCCTTTATTTAGAGAGATAGAATGCCGCGACGAGAGCGGCCTCTTCGAGCCGTTCCCCTTTCTCTTCCTCGTCGCGGGTTTCGAGGTTCCCGGGTCCTACGGGAGTCGACTAGGGATCTTCGCCAGGTAGGCCGGTCTTCAGGGCACCGAGGACAGGGACAGGATCCCCGGCTCGTTTTCTCGCTTTATGTACCCGTGGTCCTCGATCGCCGGGACCTTCGCCTCTGTCCTGTTCCCCGACCTGGACTCGGGGGTCCCGAGGGACCCCCGGTCCGGGACCAGGGCCTGACTCGAACCCCCGTGCCGGATGCTCGCGTGGTTCTTCAGTCCGTAGGAGGTCTTGTACCTCTTACCGCAGCGGCACTCGAAGGCACCCTGGCGCTGCCTCTGCCGCTGCCATTGACGCTGCCACTGCCACTGGCGGGCCCTGAAAGCAAACCGAGTCAGGTCTTCTAACGAATTTTCACTGATCTAGGTACTAAAGCTCTTACTAATATCTGTTTTAGCGGTAAAAGACGTGTTCTAGAGCACTGTTAAGGTGAAGTGAAACCCCCTTCAAATCAGTCGATTCGAATACAACACCTTTTTTTAAGGGTATTAGACCAAACTGTCCGAAACTTTGACACATCACTCCTGATCATATAAGAATTGTTTCTTTTATAGTATTTTATAGTAGACTAAAAACTAAGCGACACGTATTCTTTTTTATCTGCCATTATACACTAAGGGGGTGAAACCACCATCCAAAGTAAGGCATGTCAAGGAGCGATTTGGCAGTTTCACCCACAAGAACATAATACTTTTTAACCAATCCACCTGGAAAAGCTTTCTCATAACGAGAAATTAATAATATAACTTTTTCAATTAAAAAAAAATAGAATTAAGGGGTGAGCCACCCCTAAATATGATTACGTTAATGCAAATAATGATCAAATTCAAATCTAAAAGCTGAAAAAATATATGTTGTGTATGAACACGAAGAATATCCGACGTGTCTTTGGATTTTCCCGATAAAAAAATATTGTCCGGGGCAACTACCCCCGAACGCTCACCCCTTAATTCTTTTTTTTTTTTCTTTTAATTGAGAAAATGATATTTTTCATTTCTCGTTATGAGAAAGCTGAGGTGGATTGGTTAAAAAATATTATGTTGTGGGTGAAACTGCCAAATCGCCCCTTGACATGCCTTACTTTGGATGGTGGTTTCACCCCCTTAAAGTGTTTTATAGCAGATGAAAAAAAAAAAATACGTGTCGCTTAGTTTTTAGTCTACTATAACATATTATAAAAGAAATGAAATCGGAGAGATCGACCTGGGATTCCTTCCTTGTCAGACCACTCTCGTGATTACAAGCATATATCTATCCTAGATCCATGGGTTGTACACGCACTTAGCGTCGTTTTTGTGTCCGTTCTTCGAGTGGTATTTGATTCCGTTTACGTTCTTGTATCGTTTCTTGCATCCCGGTATCGGACAGGCGAATGGCTTGTCCGTTCCTCTCGGGTTTAGGACGCTGCGATTGACGGACCTGGAAATGCGAGACGTGGGATTAATAACTAGACAGGCAGGAGGATTCCTCTTCGAAATTTAGATACTTATATGTACAGTATAAGAGCTCTACGTTAAGGTGATGTAAAACCCCCCTCAAATCAGTCGATTCTAATACAACACTTTTTTTAAGGGTATTGGACCAAACTGTCCGAAACTTTGACACACGACTCGTGATCTAAGAATCGTCCTGACACATACAAAATGTTGGTTCTCTTTTCACATTGCACAAATAACGGCTTAAGGTGAAGTGAAACCCCCCTCAAATCAGTCGATTCTAATACAACACATTTTTTAAGGATATTGGACCAAACTGTCCGAAACTTTGACACATCACTCCTGATCATCTAAGAATTGTCCTGACAACATTCAAGATTTTGATTTTGGGGAAAAACATTTTAACTTTGCCCAGACCAGAACCAAAATGGCGTCGAGCTCTCATATTTCGAACGATACACAATTATTGAAGGCTCTGATATGAGGAACGAAAGGGTCAGGACAATTTTACGTGAATTTAGAACATTCTGGTAATCGATAAACTCGAATTTGAACGGGATAAAGGCAAACAAGTGTTGTATGCGCTTCTATGGCAAAACAATGGGAATACGAGGTCTCGGAGTGAAAATTTAATTGACTTGGAAATCACAGATGGCGCAGGGGGTCCCTCTGCAGTCAATTAGGGCCCCAGAAAGCATGAATCCAGAGGATTTGTGGAGTTTCACTTCGATTTCTTTATAATTATTGTACGAAAACGACAGGTGGAGTATGCTATTTGGTACAATACCCGATATAATTCGACCCAGCTGTCAATATAGAAACGAACGTCGGGAACGTAGGTATTTAGAAAAATCTTCTTTATCGACGTCGATCAAGTTCCTCGACGTGTTTCGCTCAACCTTAATGGCCCACGACATCTTCTAGTTAAGCGGTAAAGTACCTGCTGGCGTAGCGAAGGACCAGGTCGGCGGAGAGGTCCTCGGAAGTGGTCCAGGAGTCGTTACTGTCTTCCGGCTCGCTCCCGAGCTCTTCGCCGCCCCCGTCCCCGTCCCAGTCGCCGTCTTCGGCCTCGCTGCCTACGTTTTATCGTGCAGTGAGCTTTACGTGGATCTTATCGGGTTGTCCAGAAAGATTTCCGGTCTTCACCGTCTAAGGTTAGGCATCTTTCCATTTCGGATAAACGCGAGAATAATTCCAGATACATGATGTCCTTTAACCCTTTGAACACGGAGTCATTTCGACATATGGGCGAAATTCGTCTGACCGTGCAGGCAATATTGGACCAAACGTCGGGCGCCTTTGGGCGTTCTTAGTAGCCAAAGGGTTAAGGCTGTCACGAGGTTGCCGATGTTTATAACTAACGCCACGATGCTGCCGAATAATTATACAGAGTGGGGGCGATTGCTGTTTGATATCAGTTCTTTAACCCTTTGAATACGGAGCCATTTCGACATATGGGCGAAATTCGTCTGACCGTGCAGGCAATATTGGACCAAACGTCGGGCGCCTTTGGGCGTTCTTAGTAGCCAAAGGGTTAAGGCTGTCACGAGGTTGCCGATGTTTTTCTAAAGCCACGATGCTGCCGAATAATTATACAGAGTGGGGGCGATTGCTGTTTGATATCAGTTCTTTAACCCTTTGAATACGGAGCCATTTCGACATATGGGCGTAATTCGTCTGACCGTGCAGGCAATATTGGACCAAACGCCGGGCGCCTTTAGGCGCTCTTACAAGGAAGGTATCCCAGGTCGATCTCTCCGATTTCATTTCTTTTATAATATGTCATAGTAGACTAAAAACTAAGCGACACGTATTTTTTTTATCTACCATTAAACACTTTAAGGGGGTGAAACCACCATCCAAACTAAGGCATGTCAAGGGGCGATTCGGCAATTTCACCCACAAGAACATAATTTTTTAACCCATTCATCTGGAAAAGCTTTCTCATAACGAGAAATGAAAAATATAATTTTTTGAATTAAAAAAAAAGGAATTAAGGGGTAAGCCACCCCTCACAGGGCTTACTTTAGATGGTGGTTTCACCTCCTTAAAGTGTTTAATGGCAGGTAAAAAAAGATACGTGTCGCTTAATTTTTAGTCTCCTATAACATATTATAAAAGAAATCAAATCGGAAAGATCGACCTGAGATACCTTCCTTGTTAGTAGCCAAAGGGTTAAGGTGATGTGAAAGAGTCTGCCTATATGTATCTGGGAAGTCAAATCGTTGGGGAAAGTATTCTCCGAATTAGGGGTACCGATTCGTATGAAATTTCACCACGGGAATATGGAGGTCCTAAAGTAGATCCTCAAACTCACGGAATTTTATTTTTCATCACAAATTTGTTTACTTATCATGGACTAGAACCAACATGGCGTGGTCTGGGCACGTTTTCCATGTTTCACGCTTCTTGGGGGCTTAGAACCGAAAATAAAGTTTCAGGACCTAGTACGAACAATTTAGAATACCGTAGAAATGGAATATTACAGAATCAAATGGGAAAATATGGAAAATACTTTCGCCAACTATTGTAAGTAGATACTGGCTTAATTTCATTAATCACTCTAGATAAGACAGAAAAGTAACATTGAAAGCACAAGTACTATCAAAACGTACAGCAAAGTCTGCGCTTGTAGATCTTATGTAACATGAACGTAAAGGATAGAATTATTTGAGAATTAAGAAGAAATCGTCGAATCTCAATGAGGAAAAACCGCTCGAAAACTTTCTGGACAACCATGACACGATTTCCCGCGAGAAGGGAGATATCGCGCGTTTGAGTCTCCCGCCGCGGGGAGCGAGATTCGCGGCGCTGCCGCAAGGCGGCGCGCGCTCGCGCTCGCAGGGCGACCACGTGACCGCGAGCGCCATTTTCATTCGAATTCGAAGCGAGCGCGGAGACGAACGGCGCGGGCGTTGCGCGAATTCTCGTGAGTCTGGCCGAATTCCGCGAAGGAAAGTCTACCTGTAGGTGTGTCGTTCATCGAGCGGGAGGCCAGGGCGCCGGGTAGGCACGCGCGGCCGGGCCTTGTGCGGTGAATAGCCGCCGAGCCCGGGACCGACGCCGAGTCGGCGCCATCTTTCCTCGCCGCGTCGGTCAGGAAGCGCAGCGCGTAACTCAAGGGGATGCAGGCCGGCTGCTGGCGCTCGGACTGCTCGACGACGCGCGGGTCGTAATCTGCGGAAAGAGAACGGGATAGGCCGTGAATTCTCCCCCTTCCGGTCGACGACCGGCGCGGCCGGAAGAGACGGAGAGGAGAGAACGCGCCGGGGTAGGAGAAATTCGAGCCGGTCCGGAAATACGAGCGCGTAGAAATAGAGATAGGGCGCATTCCGTCGGTCGCGCGAGGTTAGGACCGCAGGAGCGCCGGCGCGCTCGATACCCTCGTTTACCGATGTGCGTCTCCTCGATGTGGCGGATCAGCTCGCCCAGGGCCCTGAAACTGAGGCCGCAGCCGTTGAACTTGCAGACGTTCAGCATGAACACGGCCATGGCGAGGCGCGGCGCCGGGCTGGGACGGGACGGGAGACCCTCGGAGAGAGAGAAAGAGAGAGAGAGATGTATATACCGGTGCCGAAGTCAAGCGAGCGACCGAACGCGCCCGCGCCCACGCGGCTCGATCGGATCGCGATCGCCGCGGGAGCGAGAGGGAGGGAACTACGAGCGGCACGGGCGAGAGCGAGACGGGAGACTGCGGCCGCGCCGCGCAGCCGGCCGCGGATCGCGAGCCACGGTCGCTCGGTTGACTATCCGGGTCGCCGGGGCTGTCGCGACGGCGCGGCGCGCTCGGTCGAGCTCGGCTGGACTCGGCTCGACTCGGCTCGACTCGGCGGCCGCGATCGCGGCGGCTCGGCTCGCCACTCGGGCGATTCCGGCCGGTCGATAACGAGGCCGCCGGGGCCCGGTACGCGGTGAACGGCGGGTGGCACGGAACCGCGGCGAGGCGCGCTCCGATTGGTTGAGCCTGACGCTCTTCGCTCGCCGCCCGCTCACCTCCGCGCCCGCCGCGCGGCGTGCCGGTTCCAGACGGGGCCGCCTCTCTCTCTCCGTTCAGTCCGATCCTTCCGGCCAGTTCCGACACTCCGCTCTTCGCAGTGGTAAGTCATCTATTACGGAAGGAACCGGTGGTAAGGGACACCAGCAGGGAGGGCCGTTCTCTAGGGAGGGTGCTTGGCAAAGGCCTGGGGAGTCGGCACTCATCGAAGTCGGTGTCGGCCGACTCCTTCCGTGCGACTCGACCGCGCGGGTGGCCGGCCGCGCGGCGCCATTTTACCTCGCGGCTCCTCGCGACCGGTCGCGAAACTCGGACGGACCTGAACTGTCCGCAACTCGTCACGCGGCTGACCTCTTGCCGCGACCTCGCGGTGTATCCGACGCGACGCGGCGCGTCCCCCGGATGGCCCTCGTCGAGAGGTTAGCTCGCCGTGCACGACCTTGCCCGAGGTGACGAGGCCGCGGACTTCTCGCCTCCCGCGCCGGCCCGGATTGTTACGTAACCCCCCCTCGAGATCGGAGCACCCTCGTAACTGCTCTTTCCCTCTCTGACTCTCCCCGTTGCAGGTTATCCGATCGAACACAGGACCCGACCGAACAAACGCCCCAACGATGTACGCCTGCAGCAGATTCGCCGTTCCCATCGCCAGGTCGACCGTGAGTGCTGATTTTCTTCCTGATTCGACTAAACCTTGCTGATTTTCAGATTTTTTGCCATTTAATTTTCCCTATTTTCCTGGAGACTAGCCGTTCAGGGGTCAACGTGGTTATCTCCACTTTTAGAACTTTTAACGACGATGCCGATGCCCTGGATCGGTGCTTAACTTTCCATGACTATTGATTTCCTTTAACTCCTTTTCTTATTAGATTGATATTTGGCCAATGGGCGACTAGAGCGTCCGCTCGAGAGTTATGTAAGTTTTACCGAGCTTTTGTGTTCTTCAGCTGCTCACAGCTGGGGCGAAAACCTACCTGCGGCCGCTCAGCAGCGCCGTCATTGGACAAAGCCAGTCTTTCCAGCAGAACCGGACTCAGAGCACGCCGACCTCCTCGGTGAGTGCTTTCGATGCGTCGACCTTTGCTATCGGGGTTACATAAGTTCATAGGGTGGATTCGGGTCGATAGTTCGAGCGGAAAGATGGATAGAGGAATGGAGGTTAATGCATTTTACTGCTCCTCGTGCAGTTGTCCATCGTGCGGAGCTTTCAGACATCCATGATTAGCCGTGACATCGATTCGGCTGCCAAATTCATCGGCGCTGGTGCTGCCACCGTCGGAGTCGCTGGATCAGGTATGAGTTTGCTGGAGCGAAGTGGCTGCTTGTCCTGAGAGGAGCTCGTGCGTGCTTTTCATTCAAGAAATGCAGTTCTAAGGCGTTGGTGCCATTGAGGCGGATTTTACTCCTAGTTATGCAACGCTTATGTAATCCGAAGAATCTATGGTTCATTGTGGGTACCCGATGTAGATCGCCGGTGTGCTTTTTAAAGGGATTTGAAGGTGAAAATATGATTCTGCCTTTCTTTTTTAAGAAAGCAGTTTTCTGGTTTTCAGGCATTGGTGTCGGGGTGATTTTCGGAGCGCTCATACTTGGTTATGCGCGAAACCCTTCCCTGAAGCAGCAAGTGTTTGCTTATGCCATCCTGGGCTTCGCCCTGGCAGAGGCAATGGGGCTGTTCTGCCTGATGATGGCTTTCCTCATGCTGTTTGCCTTCTAACCTCTTCCCTTCCATCTCGATCCCTTGGTTCCTCTGTGACAGTAGATGGCACGAGTCAAGTAATCCCAAACATTTGAGTTATATCGGGGCGACCGAAGAGTCCTGCGATGCTAACATTTCAATTCCAGAATTTCGGGACTTCATAGAATTACAACTTCGGTCAATGATATATTCTCCATTTCTGTTTACGATCGATACCCATCTGGCAGCTTCTCTCTGGAAGTTTCTCAAAAATTTGATAAACGAAGACGAAGTGTCGCAGGACTGTAAAGCCAACTCGATACATTTTTTCTTTGGACAAGTTGCTTAAAAATCCCATACATGTCCATTTAACTTTAACTTCGTGTAAGAGTTTCAACTTTGGGACGTTAACCTGGACTGGTTATCTTTCAGGTGCTGGTATCGGGTCGGTGTTCGGTTCGTTGATCATCGGCTATGCCAGGAACCCGTCGTTGAAGCAGCAACTGTTCTCATACGCCATTCTGGGGTTCGCCCTTTCCGAGGCCATGGGTCTCTTCTGTCTGATGATGGCTTTCCTGCTTCTGTTCGCCTTCTAAGCCACGACGTCCACCTTACTTAAAGAACATATACCGATAGTCTTAGTTCGTCACTGCCAAGGCAGCGTCCACCAGCTCCGAAGGTGGCCAAGGGCGGAAGCTGCCTTCGGTTGGAGAGCACGGAAGCATGTGAAATCGTTTACGGGGAAAAGTGAGAGCCGGTCGACTGCCTCTCGGGGAACCGACAGGCAGTCGAATGCGCCTCGACGCCGCGGTTTGTTACAACGTGTCCGCGAGGACGTAGTCGGGGCTCGGAGACGAGAGAAGTCGTTTCGGGTTTGTAACCCTGGCTCCGTGGCCTGAGGCCGTGGTCTCCTCTTCGGGGTCTCGACGGCGACCGACACGTGCCGCACCTCGAGCACTGTACATCCTCATGAAACCATTTCATGGCCTACCGTTCGAACACGACGTAGAGTAACAAGGAAAAAAAGGCGCTCTCGAGTCCTCCGGGCGGCTGTCCCGGGACCGTCGCCCGAAGTCGCCCCCCTTCTCGAGTCCTCGGCTCACCTCATTGCATTACACTTCCTCCTATTTCTGCGTATGTCCACGTTAGTATTTATACACGCGTATCGGGACGGCAGCGCAATGTCGCTCCGTCTAGTAACTCTCTTCGAAAGCATCGGCCGCTTATCTCACGGGCCCGCCAATCTTGCGCGCGAGTTATAGAGCCGTGCCCGCGTAAGTCCTTCTTTTTGGAGCCACTTTTGTTACCCGTAATAACTGTTTCATCATTGTTGTGCCGTCGCGGATGCACGTTGTTGAGGTAACTCATTGACGAGGAAACTTGTACAGTGATAATCGAATAAAACACCTTTGTCGTGAGGACGTTACCGGTACCCTCGGGTTTTTCGCCTGACGGCTTTTCATTCACTAGTAAGTTAAGTAATGCGGAAAAATTGTCCACGATGGGCAGTACTGTACAACGCGAATTTTCATAAGCAGGAATGATATTGCGACTCTTGTGTAGTACTGTATGTATGTACAAGATCCGGAAGTTCCTCGTTTACTGTGGTCAAGCATGCCATAGCTTATCTCCATCGCTAACAATTTCTACTGCCTCGTAATTGCATTGTTGGACGAAGGCAATTGGATATGACGATGGTCGTGCTAAACTTATTTAAAAAAAAAAATTTTCTTATTAGGGTTTTACCAGGCAAATTTTTGTATCGCGATTTTATACAACTCGTGACGTATAATTGTGCTGAACGTGGATTTTGTTTTTTATTATGATTTTACGAGGCGAGTTCTTGTATATCGCGATCTTATACAACGCGTGATGTATAATCGTCCTAAATGTGTTTTTTTTTTATTAGGGTTTTACGAGTCGAATTCTTGTATATCGTGATTTTATACAACGCGTGATGTATAATCGTGCTAAATTTTTTTTGGGATTTTAGACTTTATGGGAATATTTACTTGTTTTTGGTCGAATTGTTTTTCATTTGATCTAGTGATTTTTCGATGATTTGGGAAATGTCCTATGAACTTAGGAACGAGTCTCAAAAATCCGTTATTTACACTTTTTTCCTGTTAAAAGGGAGGATTCATACAGAATATCCAATTTTATGGTTCTATTTAAGAGCGACCCCCTCAAAGATGGAGTGTAAGACGTTAAGCTGGGCAAGAAAAGGGAGCAAGTACATTTTCTTTCATTTTTAATTTTTAATCTTTAAACTAACACAGTTGTTCGTAGGTCATAGGTCACAGTAAGGCCTACACCGTTCCTTGAAGTTAATTCTTAGAGTTAAATGCACTACTTATAAATTAAACACCGCAGAGACTTCGATGTCCAGTATCTGGTATTAGGCCCAAACTGGGTCAAAATCCAACACGAATATGGATACAGATACTGTCAAGTATGTACATCGAGAATGTTGTACTTCCCCAAAAATTGCAAGTCGAAGGTGTTCTTTGCGAAATCAAAGCGTTGTAGGGGAGTTGTCAAAGTGTTTGGACAAGATGTAACCCATCTTTCGGCTACACATTCGGTGTATTCCATTCGGACATGTTATCGTCAGTGAATCATGGATTTAAATTAAGTCTTTGCACTGTTGACACCAACTGGTTCACCGATAGTATTAGAAGGTAACATGTTGAGTCGCTCCAGGAGGCTCTCTCGATCCCTGAGGCAGGCCCACGCCCTTTCTTCTTCCTTCCTGGTTAACGGAACTTCCTGCTGTTTGCACACCAACAGCTTCTTGTAGTGTTCGACCGCTTCCTCATCAACAACAGCTATTCGACGTTTTAGGGCTTGACGTTTGCTCTCTTCTTGTGCCAGGTTTAGCAACCTCTTAAGCTGTGCAACGTTATGATTAGACAGAGCCGATAGCTCTTGTTGGCAACGTTTAATCTCCAGGAGGATCTCGTCATCTTCCTGACTTTTCTTTTGTGCGTCCGCCTCTAGGATGCCCTGCTCGACGAGTTCCTTGTGCATCCTCAGCTCAAGGTTCATGGAGTTTTGGACGGTGAGGTCTCGCAGGACCGGAGGGTCGCCATCCCTAAACAACTTGCCATCCGTGTTGTTATTTCCTACATAGACATTCTCCTCCAGCAGTGCCGAAACCAGTCTCTGGGTAAGAGGACCGACGATGCCGTTACCTTTCCTGTCTGCCTTAGATACTAGGAGAGAGGCATCGGATCGGTTCTTCTTCTTATCCCTGTTGGGATTGGCAGCGTCCTCCTCCTGGGACAGATCGTCGTGAGCCCAGAGGAGGCTGTAGTGCCGACCTAGTGGGGGGATCTTCTTAAACTCCCCGAGGTCACTGTGTGTGGCAATAAGCTCCTCCAGCAGTTTGATATCGTCAGGGACTATGTCTGTGCAATAGGGGTCCACGGAGGCCCAAAATTTGTTCGTCGTCTCGTTAGGGACGTCCGTCTTGGACCTGTTTACTCTGGTGATCTTATGTGGATTAGGTACGATCTGATTCGACGGCGTGCCCACAGTCCTTTGCTTGGAGAGTCTGGCTGGAAGTGGGGACTGAATCTTGGTCGTAGTTTCCTTAGGCTTGGCCCTTTCCTCTCGGGGTCGCTTATCCAACAGCGAGAGACTCTTCCCACTCTTGGAGCGCCTGTCTCTCCGTTCCTCTGCAGAAGAGAGACTCGTTATTTCCTCCTGAAGGGTGCGGTTTCTTACCACCACTGACGATAGCAACATCTCCAGTTCTAGTTGCAGCGTGTCCAGGTCATCCATGACTACGCCCTCTTCTACGGTTCTTTGTAACACTCCTGTGTATCTGGGCAGGTGTTTCGCGTTGTCGGCCGTTTTGATTACTAGCAAGGTCACGGACATCTCGGCGCCCTCGGAGCTCGTGTCCGAGGACATCGGATTGTTCTGCGCTGATTTCCCACCCTCGCGCACCTTGATGGGAGTTTTCTTGAAACCCTGTTTACCCTTTCCTGACATACTCCGATCAGTTCGCTTGTCTTCGGGTGCTCAACTTGACACGTCGTCAACGGTTCGCTAAATGTTCCCCACTTACGCCTCGTCCAATTCCATGGGAACGCGTCTTTCTCGTCGCTCGCTTTGGCGGACCTAACCTAACATTTATAAGGCGACTCGTTAAAGGTCCCAGACCTCCGAGTAGTATTCTCGATCGTCGCTAGACATGTACATACATACATACCAATGCGTACCGCTGGCTTCCAGTAGTCGTTTACGCCTTCTATTTGCTCGATTTATCAATTATACTACATTCTGTGTACGCAAGTACATACGTGTACAACGTTATGGATTATGAAATATGTTGAAATGTGGGTGTCTGATTCACGGCTTTGTAAAGTGATGCCATCTTGCTTGGGATAAGTAGGAAACTTTGTTAGCGACATCGCTTTAAAGTTCGTTAACCTACTGCTAGATGGCGACACGGACATTTTCTCCCGAAACAAAGCCATAGAGGTTAATCTCTATGTACATAAAGAACACATTGTAGAGATGAGTTGGCTGCTTAACAGGTGGTGAGGTTGGTTCCTGTTATCCGGATAAATATTGATTTGTCCAAAAATGTAGGTAGGTGGGGAATTAGAATTTTATGCAAATCGGGAGTTCGGAATTACCGTGCCGTCCCTTCTCCCGACCGACTCCTGACCGCAGGTACCTGGAAAAGGTACTCCCATTGTATCGTCTTAAATTTACGGATTTTCTATTAAGGTTACGTGAAAGGGGTAACCGAAGGGTTAGTAGGTTACGAAATTTTTCTCAAAACTAGGTCTACCAAATCGTTTAAAATGTTATTACGTGAGGATAAAGACCCTAAGAAAGGTCTTGATAACCATGAAATTCCCTTTTTGTCAAGAAACTCTCCTAAGCACTGCGATACGGTAAAGTTCCACGATCGAGCCCTGATAGATAAGTTGGAAGCAGAGATGAATTGAATCCCTCAGTTATTCCGCCGTTGGGAGCAAATGCATTAGCCGCCTGCATTCTCCACAGATGGCAGCACAGAACGCGATAGTGCGACCTTCCCGTACGCAATCTTCCACTTTTCTCTGCACCTTGTATGCACAGCAAGGTTGGGTAATTCCCTATTATTCGAGGTTTTTACCTATATTACGTTACAAAGTAGTTTACCGGAGAAAATCGTAGAACATCAATGAATTACGTTTCCAATATGAAGAATGCCACAGATGGACGGTATACGGCATCTGCTGAGTTATAAACGTCGTTTAGCACACATGTAAACAGGGAAATATTTTATGGAACAATTTATTAATTTGACGCTTGTATTCAAAATTGTTTAGAATAAAATTGAATAGAATAGAATTGTTTAGAACGTTTTCAATATGCCGGATTCCACGAATGCATGATATATGTATTCGCGAGGTTAACGTCTTTTAGCGCACATATAAACACGTAAAAATTGTTAAGAAATAATTAATTTGCCGTTTGCGTTGAAATTCTTTCGACTTAACCATGTTTAATATGAAATTTCTAATTGAATTTGTTATTTTCTATGTAAAAAGAAAAGGATGTAATGTACTTTGCGCTCGCGTGGAAAGCTAGGGATGTATTATACGTTGTAACATACGCGGAGGAAACCACGTATATTACATGACGTATTATACTTACCCAACCGTGGTACATTGGGCGGAATGAAAAACGGAAATAATTTATAAAAGAGGAGTTGAAACATAAGTAACGGAGTAAAATTCACGTGGATGTGGCAGTGGGCAGTGGTGTGTACTTCAAGATGGTCGGATTGTAACGTTATATTTCGCGAGTATTTAACACTGTAACTGTTAGGTTACTAATATTCAACACTGGTTTTATTTTTTTTTGTTACGTAGCCAAATCGCGCAGCAATGTTGACGTTAATATTCTTACTGTGCTTCCCGCTATGAATGTACATTTTATTCACAAGTTGCCATGCTTAGCTTATTAAAACGGAGTATAAGAACGGTTCTCCATGGGATGTCCACCAAAGGGAGCACCTGTGACATTAATTATTCCGACCTGTCAGAGTCTCCGCTAAATATTTAAAATATTTACATAACAATAACTAGTCAGGAGAGTACTTGTCCCGCTTCGGTCATGCGATTCCTGGTGAAGCTCTTGTATCGAGTCTCCTTTCCGTTGCTCGTTCACAGGATGGGAAGACTCGGTGAAAGACAAGAGAGAAAGCTTGAGGCCTCTCAAAGTTCTTACAAAGGGTCTTGCGAGGCTTCCAAGCGTAGATTATCGTCTAATCAGAGAGCACGAATCCTTTAATTGCAAAATGCCAATCCCAGTCTGGCCAGCACGATGTCCTTTCGCAGTCGAGTGATCTCCCAATACATGTCTTGCACTATATCAATCAAAAGTCAACACATACTTCTTATCATCCTTCATCATCCAGAATTAAAGTAAGCTAACCTAAAACATACGCTCACCTGAACTCTTCACCAGACCTCGTTCAATGTACCGCAGGTAATTCAGGCAGTCACAGACAGCGATGATCTGGAATGAGAATGATCTGAGTTATCGATTGATTTCAACTTATGCAGGAGTACGAAAAGAACCATTCTATCAAGTTAACCTGCGAAAAAGGATACCCACTGAACAGTGTTGTATAACTGTTAGGTAAATGTTACGTTTTCGAAGCTAATGTGTTATGTAGCACAAAAGTAACATGGAAGTTAGATGTTTGTTATTATTTCCCCCTGAATAAGGTAACATGTTATAAGTTCAGTTACCTTAAAATAATATTAATTTTTCAAACATTTCATACAAAAATAATGCAATTTTATAAAAATTATGTAATTTTTTATTTTGTAATATTTTGTGGCACTTGGCAATAGTTAGATATTATATGATAGATCAGACTTTAAATGAAATTATGTGAATGATAAACTATCTGATTTTACTTAAAGACAATTAGGATTTCATTCGACTAGCAATGTATATGCGCGTATGAATTAAAGTCATATTTTTTCATACGAGTAGTAAACAAAATATGACATATATTAATCTTATGACAATGACGATGACCATGATGTAATAAAATAGATGACAGCACCAATGTAGTTCTGTTTTGTTACAAATATGTGCTGCATATACACAGTAATATCAGGACGGTAATATATTGTAAGATAAGAGTAACAAAGTCACGCTACATTTATATAGATACGATAGTAACAAATGTTATGTAACCTGTTAGCTCCATGTTACATACCTGTTAAGTTACTGCATTGTAACCGATGTCATTTAACTAGTTAACTCTATGTTACGTAACTGTTAGATTATTACATTGTAACAAACGTTATGTTATTTCTTAGTTTTAAGTTACGTATCTGTTAGGTTTGGTGTTCAGTAGGTAACTCACCCTATTACGGCAGACCCTGGATATGCTGTGCCAATGTTTCTCCTGATCGCCGAGCCTCATCCGGTAGCGACACCGACGAGGCGTCTCTAGGAGGGCACACGTCCTGGAAGAAGGAGACATATCACACACCGAACGATGCAACGATATAAGTGTAGTGATCTAATGACAAGAAACCACTCCCTACGTGGGGAATGACGGTCCAGCCTTGTCGCTGACGGCCTCGATGAAGACGATTCCGTCCAGCACGGCCTGCTTGACCCTAGCCCCGAGGAGGACGTTCGGGAAGTCGAGGCACAGGTCGATGTCCTCGCGGAAGATCCTGGCGACGAAGGGGTCATCCTTGTCGAGCCTCGGATTGGCCTTCCAGCTGAGGAACTCGGCGTGCACCCTCGGGTCGACCTCGAGTCCGAAATCGGCATCCCGTTCCCCGGGGAATCTGCCTCCGGGCTCGTCCCGGTCACCCCGGCCTCCGTCGACGCGGTCCATGCACCAGGTCCCGTCGACGAGAACCTCTCTCTCGGGTCCGGAGAGGCGTTGCTCCTTCCCGGATGGCGAGTCCGGGGGCGAGTTCTCGCGGCCGTACTTCAGGTTGAAGTGCGATGGCGATCTACGGTTAGAAATAAATTATATATTAATTATTACCCACCAAACACGGTTACATTACAATAACATAACCGTTACATAACGTTTGTAACATGTAATGTAATATACATATAATGTATAAGTAAGATTTGTATTACTATTTCCTCCGCAGCTATATAACACGGTTATAAAACGAATAATGTAACGTATATATAATAGTTCGGTAGTATGTTACATGTTATGTTAATATCGATCACCCTTATATCAAAGTATCGATACTTGACATGTAACTAGTATTGACTCCAGACCAAGTTTCGATACTGACTTGTTACTTACACTGAGAAAACGATTTGCTTGATTGAAAACAAACATGTTTGAATGGTACTTATTTTTCCTTTGTTATACAGTAGAACAAGTATATTTTATTAACATGTCAAAGTATCGATACTTGACATGTGCCTTGTATTAAGACCAGGTATCGATACTTGACATGTTACTTGTATTGAGATCGAGTATCGATACTTGACATGTTCCTTGTATTAAGACCACGTATCGATACTTATATGGTACGGTTACTTTTTACCTGCGATGCCTCCTCAGGGCGAAGAGGCCCGGTTGCGTGTCTTCGGAGTTTGCGGGCGACGTCGCGGTCGCCGACGTGGTGATCGCGGTTGTCGTCGTGGCCGTGGTGATCGGCGTCGCGGTGACTGGCGTGACGGGCGCCGTTCTTCCCCGGGCGTCGATCTGAGGGTGCAGATGCTTGTTGGGCCTCGCCGGGGTCGACGTGAGGACCAGCGTCTTCAGGGCGGCCACTTCGGCGGCCAGGACCTCCGCCTTCATGCGACTCTCCTCGAAGAGGCGCTCCGCTGTCGCTTGGCGCACGTTCGCCTCCCGCACCATGTTGTGGGCTTCCTGAAGAGATAGTTTATATTGATAAGACGAAGAGCCCTTGCTATCTATGCTAAAACAAGGGTCCAATTAGCGCTAAACGTACCAATGACGACCATACAAGCAGACCGAAGTAATAAGAATTTTTCAATCATATCAGTCAGACATCCTCGTAGATGATAATCGATGTTTTAAGGTGAAGTGAAACCCCCTTCATATCAGTCGATTCGAATACAACAATTTCTTTTAAGGGTATTAGACCAATCTGTCCGAAACTTTGACACATCACTCCTGATCATCTAAGAATTGTCCTGACGCATTCAAAACTTGGAATTTTTTTTTAATTTTTTTATTCAGCCCATACCAGAACCAAAATGGCGTCGAGCTCTCATATTTTGATCGATATACAATTATCGAAGGCTCTGATATGAGAATCGAAAGGGTCAGGACAATTTTATGACGATTTATAACACTCTGGTAGTTGATAAACTCGCATTTGAACGAGATAAAGGCAAAAAAAGTGTTGTATGCGCTTCTATGCTAAAACGATGGTAATACGAGGTCTCGGAGTGAAAATTTAATTGACCTGGAAATCACAGATGGCGCAGGGGGTCCCTCCGCAGTCAATTCGGGCCCTAGAAAGCATGAATCCAGAGGATTTCTGGAGTTTTACTTCGATTTCTTTATAATTATTGTACAAAAACGACAGGTGGAGTATGCCATTTGGTACGATACCCAATATAATTCGACCCAGCTGTCGATATAAAAACGAACGTCGGCAACGTAGGCATTTAGAAAAATCTTCATCGACGTCGATCAACTTCCTCGACGTGTTTCACACTTCACCTTAAGATGACCATACAATCAGACCGAAGTAATAAGAATTTTTCAATCATATCAGTCAGACATCCTCGTAGATGATAACCGATGTTTTAAGATGCATCTAGGGGGATGCATCTATATTAACCGGGACACTTAGTAGCGCAGAAGGAGGCTCTTAGCGCACCTGAAAGAGGCTGGCGGTGAGGTCCTCCAGCTCAGCCTCGACGTCCTGTCTGATCCTCGTGAGTCGAGTGACTTCCTCGTCCTTGATCCTGAGCTCCTCCCGAACACGACGGACCTCATCCTGCAGTTTGGCCACCGCATGTTCCCTGACCTCGGACAAGGCCCTCTCCCTTTGCAAAGCAGTCGGCGAGGATGACCTGGCGCGTTTCTCCTCCCTGACTCCAGGAGCAGGGCCTCCGGGTTCGTCTCCTTTCCCAGGAGGATGTACATCCAGGTCGACGTGATTCCTGCCGGTGGATTGAAGGGTCTCGGAAGCGGCAGAGGGTCCTTCAGGTTGGAGCACCTCTTCGTCGGGGTCCGGATGAGTGGAGGGCTCCTTCCTCTCGGAGCATTCCGGGCTGCAGGACCTCTTCCTCTCGGCGACCGCCACCTCGGGCTTCTCAGGGTCCACCTTGGACTCCTTGGAGATCCTGACGACCCCGTTGAAGAGCCGACCGACCCCACGAGTCGATCCTGGCTGGCCCAGAAGAGACGGCTTGCTCGCTGGCCTGCTGTGGATCACCGGGGACGTTAGAAGCGGAATCTTATCAGGAATACGTGACCGGGAATATCGAGAAGACGCCGAGGTGGAGGCTAGAAAAATGATAGAAGCAGTCTCGCGGACGCGAGTCTGAGAAAGGCAGAAGCTACGCCAAGTCGCGCCCTCCTATACGCGCAGAAAACTCTTTACGGATATTAATAGCGATTCTATTTCCTCCAACCTCGATGGCTAACTCGCTGCTTATTATCCGACACGCTTGCCCTGGCCAAATCGTTCCCACAGGCGGGGAACGTCCTCGCCAAACCTTCCGACGCCCTCCCGCGCAGACGGAAGGCTGCTCGGAGGGACTCGCATACCCTACGTAGAATGAAGTCGGTTTAAGGTGAAGTGAAACACGTCGAGGAAGTTGATCGACGTCGATAAAGATGATTTTTCTAAATGCCTACGTTGCCGACGTTCGTTTTTATATCGACAGCTGGGTCGAATTATATTGGGTATCGTACCAAATGGCATACTCTACCTGTCGTTTTCATACAATAATTGTAAAGAAATCGAGGTAAAACTCCAGAAATCCTCTGGATTCATGCTTTCTAGGGCCCTAATTGACTGCGGAGGGACCCCCTGCGCCATCTGTGATTTCCAGGTCAATAAAATTTTCACTCCGAGACCTCGTATTACCATCGTTTTAGCATAGAAGCGCATACAACACTTTTTTTTGCCTTTATCCCGTTCAAATGCGAGTTTGTCGACTACCAGAGGGTTATAAATTGTCGGAAAATTGTCCTGACCCTTTCGATTCTCATATCAGAGTCTTCGATAATTGGTATATCGATCGAAATATGAGAGCTCGACGCCATTTTGGTTCTGGTATGGGCTGAATTAAACATTTTTTTTGAAAATTCAAATTTTGAATGGGTCAGGACAATTCTTAGATGATCAGGAGTGACGTGTCAAAGTTTCGGACTGTTTGGTCTAATACCCTTAAAAAAAAGTGTTGTATTCGAAACGACTGATAAGAAGGGGGTTTCACTTCACCTTAAGGTGATGTGAAAGTGGCACCGAAGAGGTTTTGATTGTAAAACTTTTCTCCCACCTCGATTTACTGAACAGTTTGAAACTTTACAACGTGAATGGGGAGACTACAAGGAAGGTCCTGAAACTCATGAAATTTCAATTCTTTTCTAATTTGTTTATAGGTATTTTAAAAATAGTTTATAGAAAAATGAAATTTCGCGAGTTTCAGGACCTACCTTAGGGTCTTCATATTCACGTATTAAATCTGATATTTCGATCAATATACAATTATCGAAGGCCCTGATATGAGAAACGAAAGGGTCAGGACAATTTTATGACAATTTATAACACTCTGGTAATCTATAAACTCGCATTTGAACGGGATAAAAGCAAAAAAAGTGTTATATGCCCTTCTATACTAAAACGATGGTAATACGAGGTCTCCGAGTGAAAATTTAATTGACCTGGAAATCACAGATGGCGCAGGGTGTCCCTCTGCAGTCAATTAGGGCCCCAGAAAGCATGAATCCAGAGGATTTCTGGAGTTTCACTTCGATTTCTTTATAACTATTACACGAAAACGACAGGTGGAGTATGCCATTTGGTACAATGCCCAATATAATTCGATACAGCTATCAATATAAATACGAACGTCGGCTACGTAGGTATTTAGAAAGACCTGTTTTACCAACGTCGATCAAGTTCCTCGACGCGTTTCATTTCACCTTAAGCCTAAGCTGCCCCTGTTACGCGAGGTACCTGTAAAAGCCTTTGCACTCTCCAGGGTGCCGTGCACGTGGATATTAATTCTAAGTCGATTTTAGGATTTCCCGGTGAACGAAACGAAGCCAAGCAAGCACCTCGGCCGGGGCGAAGCGTTGAATTCGGAGTCCTCCTCGTCGAAGAGGCCGGTGTGCTCCTCTTTCTCGGCGTAGCCGAAGAGGTCGGTGGCCGCCCTAGCGAGGTCGGACCTGAGGATGCCACCCACGGGCTGAGAGGCATGCAGAGACGGACACCCCGCCGACTCGGCCTCGTCGCCGTAGAGCTCCTCTTCGTCGCTGGTGTACTCCTCGTCGCCGGTGGTCCCGGTGCTGCCGGCTCGACGATGCCTCGTCGTCAAGGGTCTGTAGGCATATCCGTTGCTACCACTAGCAGATTCGCTGGCTACGTCAGGGTCCATCGAGGTCGTCGAGCTCATCGAGGTCGGCTCCCGGTCGACGAGCTCGCGAGGACGTCGAGGAGGGTGCGGCTGCTCTCCCTGTCTCATCCTGTAAACTCGATTCCAGGATATGCGGGAGAACCTGAAGAAGCCCCGGTCGGGAGTTCAGGAAGTCCACGGAAGGTTCCTGGACGAGTATCTTGGAAACCTGGAACAGGAAGATTAAGATGATACGAAAGGCGCTGAGATAATTAATCGAGGTCGATTAATTAAAATTCATCTGTACCCTTTTTGGTGGTAACGCCATTTAGAGTACTCAAGTGATAACACAAGCTGGCGCGTCACGTTACCGACATTTATATTCACCGTGAAGTCTTTTACAGTCTACGTTGAGAAGTATATGAACTGAAGAGTTCTATATGTCATTTCGGTAAAGTAATGATGAAGATATCGAGGTAAAACTGTCGAAATCCCGGGAATTCATTATTCTAACGACTGTTTAGGACCAGCGTCGCCATCTGTGACGTTTAGCTGCTACTAAACTTTTGCTCTAAAAACCCGCGTTAACCACGAGACAAGCCAGGATTCACTTTCAATCTTTGGTGAAAGTAGTAGGGCGCAGAGGGTCCCTCTGCAGTTATTTAGGGCCTTGGAAATTATGAATCAAGAGAATTTCTGGAGTTTTACTTCGATTTCTTTACAAGTATTGTACCAAAACGTCAAATGGAGTATGCCATTTAGTACAATACCCAATATAATTCGATAAACTCGCATTTGAACGAGATAAAGGTGAAAAAAGTGTCTTATCCGCTGCTATTCTGAAACGATGGTAATACGAGGTGTAAAAATTGAGTTGAGACGGAAATCACAGATGGCGCAGGGGGACCCTCTGCAGTCATTTAGGGCCTTGGAAATTATGAATCAAGAGGATTTCTGGAGTTTTACTTCGATTTCTTTACAAATTATTGTACGAAAACGTCAGATGGAGTATGCCATTTAGTACAATACCCAATATAATTCGATAAACTCGCATTTGAACGAGATAAAGGTGAAAAAAGTGTCTTATCCGCTGCTATTCTGAAACGATGGTAATATGAGGTGTACAAATTGAGTTGAGACGGAAATCACAGATGGCGCAGGGGGTCCCTCTGCAGTCATTTAGGGCCTTGGAAACTATGAATCAAGAGAATTTCTGGAGTTTTACTTCGATTTCTTTACAGTTATTGTACGGAAACGTCAAATGGAGTATGCCATTTAGTACAATACCCAATATAATTCGACCGAGTTGTCAATATAAAAACGAACGTCGGCAGCGTAGGTATTTAGGAAAATCTTTTTTACCTACGTCGATGTGTTTCAGTTCATCTTAAAAGAAATAATGATCTCGGCGAGTAGCCCCTCGTCTAATCTCACAGATTCGGCCCTGGGCTCTTACTTTTCCCTCCAGGAGTTCGTCGCGAGAGGTCGAGGCCTCTTCCGGGCGATGCTTCCAGGACTCCCCGCAGTTGCGCCGACCCGGTCCTCCTCGACTTCCTCTTCCGACTCAATCTGTAAGGAGAAATCTCGAGTCAGCTCGGCAAGTTCGATCGGCAGTTCGAAAGTGACGAAAAGCGAAAGGAGAGAAAGAGGGAGAGGAAGGAGCGCTCGAAGGGAGACGGAGAAATGCAATTCGCGGCTCGAGCCGTGCTCGGTTTTGTCTTCCTCGTCGTCCTCTCGAGCGAAACCCCTTTTTGCCCCGCACTTCGGCCGATTCGCCGATTCCTGATGCGGCACGTGCGACGTCAGATTGGCCCGCGATAAAAGTCGAATATCGAATACCGTCTCGCGGATGCTTCGCCGTGTCAGCCGAGCGAGAGGGCATTCCGCCGTCTCTCCTTCTCTCTCGGCTAACAGGGAGCACAGGTGCATCGGTCTCTCTCTCTCTCGCTCACTCCTACACGTAGCCGGCACAGGTGCACTCCTCCCTCTCTCCGTCTCCCTCCGCCAGGTCGCGGAGGTCGCCCCACCAGGGCCGCCTCGACAGGGGGATTTAAAGGCCGGTTCAGACATGTTTGTACTTTATCCATGACATGTACTAGCATTAAGGTGAAGTGAAACGCGTCGAGGAATTTGATCGACGTCGATAAAGATTTTTCTAAATGCCTACGTTGCCGACGTTTGTTTTTATATTCACAGCTGGGTAGAATTATATTGGGTATTGTACTAAATGGCGAACTCCATCTGTCGTCTTTGTACAATGATTATAAAGTAATCGAAGTAAAACTCCAGAAATCTTATGGATTCGTGCCTTCTGGGGCCCTAATTGACTGCAGAGGGACCTCCTGCGCCATCTGTGATTTCCGTCTCAACTAAATTTTTACACCCCGTATCACCATCGTTTTAGGATAGCACCGGATAAGACACTTTTTTTACCTTTCTCTCGTTTAAATGCGAGTTTATCGAATTATATTGGGTATTGTACCAAATGGCATACTCCACCTGTCGTTTTCGTACAATAAGTATCGAGAAGTCGAAGTAAAACTCCAGAAATCCTCTGGATTCGTGCTTTCTGGGGCCCTAATTGACTGCAGAGGGACCCCCTGCGCCATCTGTGATTTCCGTCTCAACTAAATTTTTACACCTCGTATTACCATCGCCCTAATATAACAGTGTTCAGTGGGTTACATTTCTGCAGTTCCTATTCCTGATACGGTTAGAATTCAAAATGATCCATGGAATGTATGGAAAACTGGAATGTGAAGCCGAGATCTTATTAACGTTTGCTTCTGCTTGTCACTATTCTTTATTCCTTTCTTTGTTCCGTCTAAAATATTTATTCACAAGTATGGAAAACTGGAATGTGAAGCCGAGATCTTTTTAACGTTCGCTCCTACTTGCCACTATTCTTTATTCCTTCCTTTGTCCTGACTAAAATGTTTATTCACAAGTGACGTAAACTTTGACCGCTTTGAAAAAGTGAGGTTACAGTACCGCCATCTTCGTCGTGGAATTTATCAGGTATTTTACTTGGGTTTCACGTGAAATACTTTCCTTACGTATTTTAAGTAAAAAAAGAATTTGGAATGGCGCGTCATCGCCCAGTCCTGTCTGAGTAGATCGTAAAAATGCCCGAGCCGCGTTGAATTAGTCAGAGGGGAAATTTTTCCTCCACTTTCGCGTTTCCCTCGGTATCCAAACTCGACCTATAACCCAGGTGTCTTTTACAGGTTCCTGGCACGACGAGAAACTGGTCTCTTAGTGTCGATCCAGACCCTGAGGAGAAACGCGGGTGGAGGAATGCGTGCACGCACACGAGCTCGACTTCGTGCCAGGAAAAGGAGAACGTGGGAGGCCCGGGGGAGGCCGGGCGGCATTCTCGCGCCGAATCGTGCCGAGCGATGCCGAGTGGTTCCGAACGGTGCCGAGTGGTGCCCACGGTGCCGAACGATGCCGAACGATGCCGAGCGGTGCCGAGCGATGCCAAGCGGTGCCGAGTAGTGCCTACGGTGCCGAACGGTGCCGAACGGTGCCGAACGATGCCGAACGATGCCGAACGATGCCGAACGATGCCGAGCGGTGCCAAGCGATGCCAAGCGATGCCAAGCGGTGCCGAACGATGCCGAGCGGTGCCGAACAGTCCCGAACGGCGCCGAGCGGTACCGCGCGGTGCCGCGTTCCCGCGGCCGGTTCCGGCTCGGCAGCGTAATCGGTCCCGGTTACGCGCGGCTCGTCCGCGCGCGGGGGAACCGCGGCATAATTTCTCCGGCCGAGTCTTCGACACGCGACGACGCGGACGACAAAGGACGAAGACAAGTGAAACGACTGCGATAAATCTGGGTAAATTTAGCCGAGGAGAATTCTACACAAGACCTCGATTTAAGGTAAAGTGAAACAGGTCGAGGAACTTGATCGACAGTTGGATCCTCGAATGATCTTTATGTGCATCCGAGGATCCTTGGAAGCTTAATTTAGAAGCGAACACTCGTAAGCGTTTATGCGAGAATGAGGAATGGAAGATCGATTGAAGTTTGATCGACGCGACCCTGGTTCGATCATCCTTGAGATGGATCTGTTGAATCCTCAAAGGATCTTCGTGTGCATCCGAGGATCCTTCGAAGCGTGATTTAGAAGCGAGTACTGGTAAGCGTTTATGCCAGGATGAGGAATGAAAGATCGATTGGGAGATAATCGACGTGATCCTGGTTCGATCATCCTCAAGATAGCTCTATTACACCTTCAAAGGATCTTCATGTGCATCCGAAGATCCTTCGAAGCGTGACTTAGAAGCGAGTACTCGTAAGCGTTTATGCCAGGATAAGGAATGAAAGATCCATATCAAGACAATCGACGTGATCCTAGTTCGATCCTTCTCGAGATAGCTGTATTACACGCTTAAAAGATCTTCATGTGCATCCGAGGATCCTTCGAAGCGTGATTTAGAAGCGAATACTCGTAAGCGTTTATGCCAGGATGAGGAATGAAAGATCGATTACAAGACAATCGACGTGATCCTGGTTCGATCATCCTACAGATAGCTCTATTACACCTTCGAAAGATCTTCATGTGCATCCGAAGATCCTTCGAAGCGTGATTTAGAAGCGAGTACTCGTAAGCGTTTATGTGAGAAAGAGGAATGGAAGACCGATTGCAATTCGATCATCCTCGAGATAGCTCTATTACACCCTTGAAGGATCTTCATGTGCATCCCAGGATCCTTCGAAGCGTGATTTAGAAGCGAGTACTGGTAAGCGTTTATGCCAGGATGAGGAATGAAAGATCGATTGGGAGATAATCGACGTGATCCTAGTTCGATCATTTTCGAGATAGCTCTATTACACCTTCAAAGGATCTTGATGTGCATCCCAGGATCCTTCGAAGCGTGATTTAGAAGCGAGTACTCGTAAGCGTTTATGTGAGAAAGAGGAATGAAGGATCGATGGGAAGACGATCGACGCGATCCTGGTTCGATTACCGTCAAGATGGCTCTGTTAGATCCTCAAGGAATATTCATGTGCATCCGAAGATCCTTCGAAGCACAATTCAGAAGTGTTCTCCCTCTCTCGCCGAGAAAGGAGGCCGTGAGTCGAGACAATCGTGGGAAGAATGGCCGACGTCCCGTGCCAGTCGGTACCAGTGGGACCAGCTGGCGCTCGCGCGAGTTGGTCCCACTGGTCCTCGCGTCGACTCGCTCGGCCTCGGCGAAAGATTCCACGCGTGGGCGAGTAGCGGATTGCCCGACTAACGATGTCTATCGCTACATTGTACCTCGCCCCAGGAGGTACCAGGGGCAATCGAGGGTCCATCGAGACGCTTTTTGGGAAGAACTTGCTCATCCTTCGAGATATTCCACGAAGGTTGGTACCAGCGGAACCAATTGGCCTTACAAGCTGGTTGCACTGGTCCCACTGGTCCTCGCGTCGACTCGCTCGGCCTCGGCGAAAGATTCCACGTGGGCGAGTAGCGGATTGCCCGACTAACGATGTCTATCGCTACATTGTAACCCGCCCCAGGAGGTACCGAGGGTAATGGAGGGTTCTTCGAGGCGCTCTTTGAGAAGGACTCACTCTTTCTTCGAGATTTTCCAGGGAGCTTGGTACCAGCGAAACCAATTGGCGTTACAAGCTGGTCTCGCTGGTCCTCGCGTCAACTCGCACGACCTCGGTTGAACATTCCACACGTGGGCGAGTAGCGGATCGCCCGACTAACGATGTATATCGCTAAATTGTACCTCGCCCCAGGAGGTACTAGGGGCCATCGAGGGTCCTCCGAGACGCTTTTTGGGAAGAACTTGCTCATTCTTCGAGATATTCCACGAAGGTTGGTACCAGCGGAACCAATTGGCCTTACGAGCTGGTTGCACTGGTCCTCGCATCGACTTGCACGGCCTCGGTTGAACATTCCACGCGTGGGCGAGTAGCGGATCGCCCGACTAACGATGTCTATCGTCACATTGTACCTTGCCCCAGGAGGAACCGAAGGTAATGGAGAGTTCTTCGAGGTGCTCTTTGAGAAAAACTCGCTCTTTCTTCGAGATTTTCCAGGAAGCTTGGTACCAGCAAAACCAATTGGCGTTACAAGCTGGTCTCGCTGGTCCTCGCATCGACTCACACGGCCTCGGTGGAACATTCCACGTGTGGGCGAGTAGCGGATTGCCCGACTAACGATGTCTATCGTCACATTGTTCCTTGCTCCAGGAGGCACCGAAGGTAATGGAGGGTCCATCGAGGCGCTTCTTGAGAAGAGATCGCACTCGCGGCGAAAAAAGAGGCTCCGAATCGAAACAATCCTAGGAAGGTTGATACCAGCGGAACCAATTGGCCTTACAAGCTGGTTCCACTGGCCCCACTGGTCCTAGGGTCGACTAACTTGGCCTCTTCGAAAGATTCCACGAATGGTCGAGTAGCGGATCGCCCGACTAACGATGTATATCGCTACATTGTACCTCGCCCCAGGAGGTACCAGGGGCAATCGAGGGTCCTCCGAGACGCTTTTTGGGAAGAACTTGCTCATCCTTCGAGATATTCCACGAAGGTTGGTACCAGCGGAACCAATTGGCCTTACAAGCTGGTTGCACTGGTCCCACTGGTCCTCGCGTCGACTTGCATGGCCTCGGTTGAACATTCCACGCGTGGGCGAGTAGCGGATCGCCCGACTAACGATGTCTATCGTCACATTGTACCTTGCCCCAGGAGGTACCGAGGGTAATGGAGGGTCCATCGAGGCGTTCTTAGAGAAGTGTTCACTCCGAGGCGGTATTCACTCAGGAAATCATGGATGTTAATGTTCGAAATCACGTTCGCAAGCAGAAATCCGTGGAAATCGTTGGAAAACACCGAAACATTGCCAGAATATTAAGACCGACTGTCACTTATTCCCGAATCCCATTGTCGTCGTTTGTCATATAAAATCAAAGGCAATCGGTTTTCAACGAAGGAAATAGTTCTCACTGATTTCTGAATGAACAGTCCCTCGACTCGCACTTTCATCGAGAAAGAAGGCCGTGAATGGAGATCATCTAGGGACACTGGTACCAGCGCGACCAACTGGTCTTATAAGCTGGTTCCACTGGTCTCGCTGGTCTTCGCGTCGACCCGTTTAGCTACTACGAAAGATTTCACGTGTAGGCGAATAGCGGATCGCAGAATTAACGACTATCTTCACGTTCTAATCCGTCCCAGGAGGTACTAGGGGCAACTGAGGGTCCTTCGAGGCGCCCTTTGAGAAGAGCTGAGTGAGAAGATCGGCTTAATTCATGAAAGTTGGTGCCAGCGGAATCAGCTGGAGCTGTTAAAGGCTGGTTCCGTTGGTCGTCGCAGAATCGCAGAATTGACGTCTATTGTTACGTTCTAATCTGTCCCAGGAGACACCGGAGACAATCGAGGGTCCTTCGAGGCGCCCTTTGAGAACAACGGAAGAGAGGAGGTCGACTTAATTCAGGAAAGTTGGTACCAGCGGAATCAGCTGGCGCTGTTAAAGGCTGGTTCCGTTGGTCGTCGCAGAATCACAGAATCGACGTCTATCGTTATGTTCTAATCTGCCCCAGGAGACACCGGAGACAATCGAGGGTCCTTCGCCCTTTGAGAATAACGGAAGAGAGGAGGTCGACTTAATTCAGGAAAGTTGGTACCAGCGGAATCAGCTGGCGCTGTTAAAGGCTGGTTCCGCTGGTCCTCGCGGAATCGCAGAATTGACGTCTATCTTTACGTTCTAATCCGCCCCAGGAGGCACCGGGGGCATTCGGGGGTCCTTCGAGGCGCCCTTTGAGAACAACGGAAGAGAGGAGGTCGACTTAATTCAGGAAAGTTGGTACCAGCGGGATCAACTGGCACTGTTAAAGACTGGTTCCGCTGGTCCTCGCGGAATCGCAGAATCGATGTCTATCGATATGTTCTAATCTGCCCCAGGAGACACCGGAGACAATCGAGGGTCCTTCGAGGCGCCCTTTGAGAACAACGGAAGAGAGGAGGTCGACTTAATTCAGGAAAGCTGGTACCAGCGGGATCAACTGGCGCTGTTAAAGACTGGTAACGCTGGTCCTCGCGGAATCGCAGAATTGACGTCTATCGTTACGTTCTAATCCGCCCCAGGAGGCACCGGGGGCATTCTGGGGTCCTTCGAGGCGCCCTTTGAGAACAACGGAAGAGAGGAGGTCGACTTAATTCAGGAAAGTTGGTACCAGCGGAATCAGCTGGCGCTGTTAAAGGCTGGTTTCGCTGGTCCTCGCCTCGACTCGCCCGGCGTCAACGGAAGATTCCACCCAAGGGCAATTACCGGATTATGCGATTAACGACAATCTATCGTTACGTTGCAACCCGCCCCAGGAAACACCGGGGACAATCGAGGGTCCTTCGAGGCGCTCTTTGAGAAGAGCCACTCTCTCGCCGAGAAAGGAGGCCGCGAGTCGAGACAATCCTGGGAAGGATGGTCGACGTCTCGTGTCGGTCGTCAGGGCCGTTCCTGGTTGGGGGTGCAAAAGGTGCCCCGAACCCAGAGACGCTTTCAACACGCGTATTGTATACAGAATTTGGACAGTTTGGTCTAATACCCTTAAAAAAAAAGTGTTGTATTCGAATCGACCGATTTGAGGGGGGTTTCACTTCACCTTAAGCCGTTATCTGTGCAATGTGAAAAGAGAACCAATATTTTGAATGTGGCAAGACAATTCTTAGATCACGAGTCATGTGTCAAAGTTTCGGACAGTTTGGTCCAATACCCTTAAAAAAAAGTGTTGTATTCGAATCGACCGATTTGAGGGGGGTTTCACTTCACCTTAAGCCTTATATGTGTGCAATTTGAAAAGAGAACCCAAATTTTGAATGAGTCAGGCCTATTCTTAGAAGATAACAAGTCACGTGTCAAAGTTTCGGACAGTTTGGTCCAATACCCTTAAAAAAAAGTGTTGTATCCGAATCGACTGATTTGAGGGAGGTTTCACTTCACCTTAAGCCGTTATCTGTGTCAGGCCTATTCTTAGAAGATCACGAGTCACGTGTCAAAGTTTCGGATAATTTGGTCCAATACCCTTAATAAAAAGTGTTGTATTCGAATCGACTGATTTGAGGGGGGTTTCACTTCACCTTAAGCCGTTATCTGTGCAACGTGAAAAGAGAACCAAAATTATGAATGTGTCAGGACAATTCTTAGATCACGAGTCGTGTGTCAAAGTTTCGGACAGTTTGGTCCAACACCCTTAAAAAAAAGTGTTGTATTAGAATCGACTGATTTGAGGGGGGTTTCACTTCACCTTAAGCCGTTATCAGTGCAATGTGAAAAGAGAACCAATATTTTGAATGTGTCAGGACAATTCTTAGATCACGAGTCATGTGTCAAAGTTTCGGACCGTTTGTTCCAATACCCTTAAAAAGAAGTGTTGTATCCGAATCGACCGATTTGAGGGGGGTCTTCACTTCACCTTAACCTGGGAACGATCCTGCTGACCGGTGCCAGGGGAATCAGCTGGTCCAGCTGGTCCAGCCGGACTCGCTAGGCCTCTGCGGAAGATTCCACGCGTGGGCGAGTAGCGGATCGCGCGACTCGCGCGGAAACGGACCGCTGCGGCCTTCCAGGCTCGTTTACGCGGAATTCCCACGCGAGTCGTGCGCACGCGATTGCGAGCGCTCCCACGTACCGTGCGCGCTCTTTATGCCCCTGAATTGGCGTCAATTAGAAACCCGACTCGGCGGGAATTAACCTAGAATTGGTCGCGAAAATCGACGGGCGACGCGAGGCGATCGCTCTGGTACGTGTCCGGAATTGCGGTCGAATCGCCCCACGTAACGAGGATATCATTTTAAACTATTAAATTAAACGATTTTGGGATATAAAAGGACATTTCTCTCCCTCCTCCCTCATTCCATATATATATATACACATATATATATATGCGAATGCATATAATGCAAAAACTGCGAATTACGCGTTACTGCCCAACCCTGCTTATGGGTACTCTTAAATGTATATACATACATACATACATACATAGTATACATATATATACACATATATACATTATATATTATATATATTAATTATATTATATATATAATGTATACTATGTATGTATGTATATACATTTAAGGGTACCCATAAGCAGGGTTGGACAGTAACGTGTAATTCGCAGTTTTTTACGTAAAATACGTAAGGGATGTATTTTTCTTAAAATCCAAGTAAAATACCTAATAAATTCCAGGACGAAGATGGCGGTACTGTAACCTCACTTTTTCAACACGGTCCAAGTATACGTCACTTGTGAATAAACATTTTAGTCAAAAATAGAAAGGAATAAAGAATAATGGCAAAATGGAATGAACGTTAAAAAGATCTAGGCATCACATTCCAGTTTTCCATACGTTCCATGGATAATTTTGAATTTTAACCGTATCAGGAATAAGAACTGCAGAGACGTAAAGTGGCATATTCATGTGAATTACCTCACGTATGAAATTTGTTGAGTGAAATACCTAGTAAATTACTGTGAAAAACTACGTAAATTATCTAGGGTATTTTACTTAACCAAACCCTGCCCATAAGTAGTCAATTATTTTGAAATAAGTGTTTTAGACGTGAACAAAAAATTGATTACTTATGGGTACCCTTAATATATGTGTATATTTTATATACAGCGGAGGTATGTCATATGTATATCATATGTGAATGTTACATCTACCGGTGCTCATCTCGTAGATACATCTCGGAGCGATTTAACATTCGAGCGCATCTACATGGGTGTCATCCCCAGGTATGTCCCGGGATGATGCTCTAGGTGTCGGTACAGATCTTCGCGAGATCAGGGCTCGATGTAAACGGGAAACCAAGAGGGAAATGCAAGGGTTCATGGAGGCCCTAATCGAGGCGTTCCAGGGCGTTCCTGCGCGGTCTCTCGGGGAGCATCGAGCGCGTCAGCCGGGCGGCGGCGGGGATCCCGAGGGGTCCTGTCATCCCCCGGTCTCGACGGCTCCCGAGGGTCGCGGGGGAGTACTCTCGCATACACACCACTCACTCGGCGCCTCCCCGACTGTCCCTCGACGAGCGGCGGGCGTCGCTGCGGGTATGGACGCCGGGCGTCGCCAGGTAGCCCCGGTGTGCCGCGGGTATCCTTCGCGGCGTCGCCCCGTACCTACTCATCCGGACGTAGCGACCTAACGCGCCGGCGGTCGCCGCACTACTGGCGCGGCCTCGACCGAACCCGACCACGGCGGCCGAGCTCCGCCGAGTCTGCCCGAGCTTCGCCGCGCGGCTACGAAGGCGCCCTCGGAAGCACCCGAGGACTCCCGAGGACTCCCGAAGCCTCCCGAACCGCTCCGAAGCATCTCGCGAGCCGGGAAGAGAGAGAGCGCTCCGCGAGACGAGAAAGACGCAGAGATAGAGAGCTCCACAGGTCGCGGGAGAGAGTCGCGAGCGGCGGACCTCCCGAATCCGCTCCGATTAAGCGACCTTAATTCATCTCTGGATCGATCGCGGATGCAGAATTGAACGAGAGGCGTCTTGTAGGAGCTCGCGAAAGTCGGAACTCCGCCTGGCACGGATGGCGCGGAATTCCGCGGCTACGTGCAGTTACGTGCAGTTATTTGCAATTATGTGCAGTAACGTGCAGCTGCGCTGCTGTGTCGAGACTCGGGAGCAGGGTTCAAATGCCTGGAGGGCCCAGGTCGCAGGTTAAGCGGGCTCGAGAACGAAGCTTGGCTTAGAACTCGCTTTCGTGTTTTTAAACACGAACCGAGAGTATGTTCCTGGATCTTAGACTGTAGACATTGTCGAATTAAACGTAAAAACTTAAGGAAAAACGCGTCATTATCTTTTTTTCATCCTCGCTGCAAATTGCGTGTCATGTCGTATCCAATATCCTCCTGCATTCTATATTAGATATAACTTTACTTCGTACACTTGATTACATATTAGTACACTCACTCCCTTCAGTTCCCCTTAACTCTTTGAACACGGAGCCATTTCGCCATATGGGCGAAATTCGTCTGCCCGTGCAGGCAATATTAGACCAAACGTCGGGCACCTTTAGGCGCTCTTAGTAGCCAAAGGGTTAAGGCTGCCACGAGATTGCAGGTGTTTTTCTAAAGCCACGATGCTACCGAATAATTATACAGAGTGGGGGCGATCACTGTTTGATATCAGTTCTTTAACTCTTCAAACACGGAGCCATTCGCCATATGGGCGAAATTCGTCTGACCGTGCAGGCAATATTGGACCAAACGTCGGGCGCCTTTAGACGCTCTTAGTAGCCAAGGGGTTAAGGTGAAGTGAAACACGTCGAGGAAATTCATCGACGTCGGTAAAATAGGTTTTTCTAAATGCCTACGTTGCCAACGTTCGTTCTTATATTGACAGCTCTATCGAATTATATTGACTATTGTACTAAATGGCATACTTCATCTGTCGTTTTCGCACAATAATTATATAGAAATCGAAGTGAAACTCCAGAGATTCTCTGAATTCATGGTTTCCGAGGCCCTAATTGACTGCAGAGGGACCCCCTGCCAAGTGATACTTATTACAGAAACTGTTGAAATTACATGATATGAAGCTTGCAGTTAGCTCGAGAAAATGGGACAGGATGCAGTCTTCATCCGTTTTTCCTTCGAGTTTTACATACAAGTCGACACGATCAGAGTTCCAGCATCGCGGCACGTACACGAGTTTTTACCGACGTTGCAGTCTGCACATTTCCTCGAATTATCGCACCAGCTCGAAGTGCTGACGCGTGGTAAAGAGAAATACTCGGTGTATTAAGGTGATATAAAAGGATCACACTATATATATATAGTGTGTTTGGTACATATACGGTTTGATATATATATATATATCGTATGTATAAATATAATCACGTGTTAAAATTCCAGATAATTCGGTTCACCCAGTTTGGAGAAAAGTTTTATAAATATTTTGACGGTTTGATACATATATTTATAAAACTTTTCTCCAAACTGGGTGAACCGAATTATCTGGAATTTTAACACGTGATTATGGAAGCCTTAAAGTGATATAAAAGGGTCAACATGTGCTTTGGTTTAAGTTTAGGATAAATAAAAGAAATTTTTCTTTAAAAAATGAAATTTCACGAGCACCGCGTTCTTCCTTAGGGCCTTCATAATCACGTGCTGAAGTTTCAAACGATTCGGTGCACCCAGTTTGGAGAAAANTATATATATCAAAATATTTATAAAACTTTTCTCCACCCTGGGTGCACCGAATTATTTGAAACTTCAGCACGTGATTATGAAGGCCCTAAGGAAGAAAGTGGTGCTTTTTGATATGTATATGACACTTTCATATCACCTTAAGTTATACATAAGAGACGCGTATAGGCTTGGAGAAAATACACGGCAGTTGGTACCATTTGGTGATCGCATGTTCCCATCAGACGGGATCAACGGACCCGCGAAAGTAACGGGGCGTTAAGGTCGTTGCAGACCTTGAAGAGCTGAATGACTTCATATAGCTGAGCTCTTCTCGTCTCGATGCATCTTCGACAACCGATACGGAAGTCTGAGACCCTTCGGGAAGACCGTTGCATGCCCTAAAGAGCTGAATATCTTCATATAACTAAGCTCTTCTCGTCTCGATGCATCTTCGAGAACCGATACGGAAGTCTGAGACCATTCCGGAAGACTGCTGCATGCCCTGAAGAGCTGAATATCTTCATATAGCTGCGTTCTTTTCGTCTCGATGCATCTTCGAGAATCGATATGTAATTCTAAGACCCTTCCAGAAGGCCGCTGCAAACCCTAAAGAGCTGAATATCTTCAAATAGCTGAGTTCTCGTTTCGATGCATCTCCAAGAACCGATACGGAAATCTGAGACCCTCCCGGAAGACCGTGGTATGCCCTGAAGAGCTGAATATCTTCATATAGCTGAGTTCTTCTCGTCTTGATGCATCTTCGAGAACCGATACGGAATCCTGAGACATGATGTCTGAGGATGTGCATGTCCTGAGGAGCTGAATATCTTCATATAGCTGAGCTCTTCTCGTCTTGATGCATCTTCGAAAACCGATACGGAATTCTGAGACATGATGTCTGAGAACATGCATGTCCTGAGGAGCTGAACATCTTCATATAGCTGAGTTCTTCTCGTCTTCATGCATCTTCGAAAACCGATACGGAATTCTGAGACATGATGTCTGAGAACATGCATGCCCTGAAGAGCTGAATACCTTCATATAGCTGAGCTCTTCCGTCTCGATGCATCTCCAAGAACCGATACGAAGTTCTGAGACATGATGTCTGAGAACATGCATGCCCTGAAGAGCTGAATACCTTCATATAACTGAGCTCTTCCGTTTCGATGCATCTTCGAGAACCGATACGGAAGTCTAAGACCCTTCCGGAAGACCCTCGCAGACCCTGAAGAGCTGAATACCTTCATATAGCTGAGCTCTTCCGTCTCGATGCATCTCCAAGAACCGATACGAAGTTCTGAGACATGATGTCTGAGAACATGCATGTCCTGAGGAGCTGAATATCTTCATATAGCTGAGTTCTCGTTTCGATGCATCTCCAAGAACCAATACGGAAGTCTGAGACACGATGTCTGAGGACGTGCATGTCCTGAGGAGCTGAATATCTTCATATAGTTGAGCTCTTCCGTTTCGATGCATCTTCGAGAACCGATACGGAAGTCTAAGACTCTTCCGGAAGACCCTCGCAGACCCTGAAGAGCTGAATATCTTCATAAAGCTCAGCTCTCCTCGAGAACCGATCTCCATCTTCGAGAACCGATACGGCATTCCGAGATCCTTGCGACGTCAGGGTAACCGGACCCACCTCCGGAGTTTCCGCGTCGACGCTCGGCGAGGGGAACATCGATATACGGAATGTTCCGGTTTTCGCGACTTTCGAGCACCTTTCGCCAGGGTGTACCGTTATTGGACGCCTCGCTGGTGCCGGCTTCTATTCGGTGCCACAACTCTCCAGCTCGCTCCCCTCCATCTGGAATCGAGGACGACTCTCGCACTCTTCCTCGGGTCCGGCCTCCTTATTTTAAAATGCCGGTGGAAGTGCCGCATACCTCCGCGTCACGGTTCTAAACGAAGCACGAATACTTCTTCAGGTTCCGTTGCGAAACCTACGGGAAACTCGTGTATTAAAAATCGCGTTCGATTCCTTGCCAAGGCGTCGCAACCTTGATTTAATATACTCGTCGCATATACGTTTCTTAAGGTGAAGTGAAACCCCCTTCATATCAGTCGATTCGAATACAACAATTTCTGTTAAGGGTATTGGACCAATCTGTCCAAAACTTTTACACATCACTGCTGATCATCTAAGAATTGTCCTGACGCATTCAAAATTTGGATTTCTTTTTTTAAACTTTTTAACTCAGCCCAGACCAGAACCGAAATGGCGTCGAGCTCTCATATTTCGATTAATATATATTTATCGAAGGCTCTGATATGAGAAACGAAAGGGTCAGGACAATTTTATGACAATTTATAACACTCTGGTAATCGTTAAACTCGCATTTGATCGGGATAGAGGCCAAAAAAGTGTTGTATGCGCTTCTATGCTAAAACGATGGTAATACGAGGTCTCGGAGTGAAAATTTAGTTGAGACGGAAATCACAGAGGTCGCAGAGGGTCCCTCTGCCGTCATTTAGGGCCTCGGAAACTACGAATCCAGAGGATTTCTGGAGTTTTACTTCGATTTCTTTATAATTCTTGCACCAAAACATCAAATGGAGTACGCCATTTAGTACAATACCCAATGTAATTCGATAAACTCGCATTTGAACAAGATAAAGGTGAAAAAGGTGTCTTATCCGCTGTTATCCTAAGACGATGGTAATACGAGGTCTCGGAGTGAAAATTTAATTGACCTGGAAATCACAGATGGCACAGGGGGTCCCTCTGCCGTCATTTAGGGCCTCGGAAACTACGAATCCAGAGGATTTCTGGAGTTGTACTTCGATTTCTTTATAATTATTGTACGAAAACGACAGGTAGAGTATGCCATTTGGTACGATACCCAATATAATTCGACCCGGCTGTCAATATAAAAACCAACGTCGACAACGTAGGCATTTAAAAAAATCTTCTTTATCGTCGTCGATCAACTTCCTCAACGTGTTTCACTTCACCTTAACGTTACATACCCGTCCATCTGTGTTTCTTAATTCGAATTCGGTTCGCCTTGATAACGTTAAATTGATATCGTCCTAATTGCCTCGATGAGGTGAAGGGTCAAGTTTCGGCAACGCTCTCGAAGAGAGGAAATCCTTATTTATGATAGAAGGAACGAACGAGCCACCGAGAAGCGAAGTTTCTGTAACTTGTTATCGGGGTCGGGAATAAAGAGCGCGCATCGTGGAGATTGATAAGGCCAGAGTAGGAATCGCGCTCCTTTGCGGCTCGAAGCCAATCGGGCGATTAGCGAGCGACCGGGTCATGGCTGCTGCCGACTTAAGTTTCGCTCTCTTAATCGCTTCGACAAATGTGTCAAGAACGTCGCCACGCTCGTCTCGGCGCAACAAAGCGAGCTTTATTATGCTCGCCTTAAGGTGAAGTGAAACCCCCTTCAAACCAGTCGATTCGAATACAACACTCTTTTTTAAGGGTATTAGACCAAACTGTCCGAAACTTTGACACATCACTCCTGATCATCTAAGAATTGCCCTGACGCATTCAAAGTTTGGATTTTTTTTTTTTTTTAATTGTTTAACTCCGCCCAGACCAGAACCAAAATGGCGTCGAGCTCTCATATTTCGATCGATATACAGTTATCGAAGTCTCTGATATGAGAATCGAAAGGGTCAGGACAATTTTACGACAATTTATAACACTCTGGTAGTCGAAAAACTCGCATTTGAACGAGATAAAGGCAAAAAAAGTGTTGTATGCGCTTCTGTGCTAAAACGATGGTAATACGAGGTCTCGGAGTGAAAATTTAATTGACCTGGAAATCACAGATGGCGCAGGGGGTCCCTCTGCAGTCAATTAGGGTCGCAGAAAGCATGAATCCAGAGGATTTCTGGAGCTTTACTTCGCTTTCTTTATAATTATTGTACGAAAACGACAGGTAGAGTATGCCATTTGGTACGATACCCAATATAATTCGACCCAGCTGTCGATATAAAAACCAACGTCGACAACGTAGGCATTTAGAAAAATCATCTATATCGACGTCGATCAAGTTCCTCGACGTGTTTCACTTCACCTTAAGCCGCGTACTAGTTACGCAGAAATAAGCATAAAGGCGGCCTTATTGGCGCATTTTCTAGGTAGGACTTCTTGAAGAGAGCGCGTCCCTCTTCAGGGTTCTGTTCAGGAAGCAATCCCTACATAACGAGACTCTGTGGATACCACGCTATCAGTCAGGAACGAGAGCATGTCGAGCGATGAATGGTCACAGGAACGGGTATCCTCTAACAAAGCGGGCTTTATTGCTCGCATCTAGATCTGTGCACTGGTTACATGAGTCACACAGAAAAGCGTAGTCGGTATCACTGGTTACGTAGGTTGTGCAGGATCTTCTTCTGGAGCCCGCTGGTTCTCACTTACCGAGGTTCTGTAGGTAGACCGGATCTACCGAAATTTTGTATTGTTGCAGCATCGAAAGCACCCGCGTGTAAATCATCGACGGGGCGTCGATGGCCCACAGGAAGTCCAGGTGGCTGAATTTCGGGTATGGGACCCTGTACTTGCCGGCTTTAATCGGTAACTTTGTGTAGAACCTCAGTACATCCTGTAGAAATGACAATACGACATGTTAGATCGGTCAAAGGTGATATAAGAAAGAGGAATGTGCATGGTGAGACTCCTGGCAGCCGAAGAGGCCCCTGCAGATCGCCGACTTACGTTCACGCTGGCCAACCAGTCGTTATCGGCGTAATAAATGGCCACTGGTACGTTTATCTTCGTTAAGTCGTAGCTAGGAGGTGTCGTGTTGTTGTACACTCGCTTGTTCGTTGATGAACCGTAGTCGAATTGCCTGAATTCCCCGGACTGGATCTCCTGAGCGTAGTGGACGACGGTTCTCGTGGAAGTACCCGCGGGACTGTGGCCCAGGATCACCGGGATTAGGGTCTTCGAAAAGAATTACTAAGATTAGAAGGAGAAAGACCATGGAGGTGATGTTATAGCTTTTGAGTCAAGTCAAAGGACGTTTACATCGTTAAACTCGGCCTGGTCGAAGCCGCTGAAGATGAAAAAGATGTTGGCGCAGAGCTCCTTCTCCCAGTTCACTTTATCGCAAACATATTTCGCTAACACTCGCAAAAACGTGTTTTGTGGCAGGAATTCGTTTGCCCCTAAGAGCTCAGTGACTATCTGGAAGACATTAATCATACCGAGTTATCAGGTAATGGAAGGAAAGGGTTGCGGACGCTCACCTCGATATCTTTCGCAAAAGGAGCTATCAATCTAATTGGACTTCTCACATGAGTCATGAAGGCCACCGGAGCCAGACTTAACATTACTTGAATCCCTTTAGTAATTTCTGGCCTCTCGGAGGCCATCACGTAAAACATGGTTGTGCCCATGGAATGCCCAATATAAAATAGTTTGTTGTCTTTCTTACGTTCAGCGATGTACCGTATTACTGCAGGAAGATCATACACTCCCATCTCATGCCAGCTGTGGGATGCGATGAATCGTTACTTATCATGGCTTTAACATGTATATTATTAATTGATCCAAAAAGTCGTTCCGAAGCAATTACCTAAAATTCCAGTACTGTGGATCGGATATAGTTAGATTCACGTGGGATCTAGAGTATGTATTGCCTCTTACATTTCCAAGCCATACATCGTATCCAGCGTCTGATAAAATGTATGCTGCAAGAATAAAGCACAATGTTTATTGACAAGCCAAACAAATAGCATGACTAGTGTGTACCTAGAGCCTTTTCCTTTCCACTGAATACCCAGTCAGCGGAGGACCCAAGAAGACCATGCTGCAACAGCACTGTTGGTGCATTGTCTTGTGGAATCCGATGTACCGTTAATAAATATCCATCTTCGGTTTCAACCACATGAGCCTCTGCAGGATATCCGTTTTTCCTTATCAATTCCAGCTGTTGAAAACAATTACATTGTGGCTGATTCTTTCCTCGATATAAATTAAAGTTTCTATTTCTCCAAATGGTTTTAAATAATAATAATAACACTTACAGTCTGAAGATAGACATCCGGATCCGCATGAATATTCTTATCGAACGAAAACCAAGGCAGTAGATTTAATCCCGAGACAACAGGACTTCGACTGCAAAAGCCACTTGCCGCAAAGAAGATAACGATGCGAATCATAACTGCCATGGTTGCTTATTTACTGAATAAGCCAGAAGTGAATCAACTGTTGAACCTGCTAAAAATCAAATTCCTTGACTCATGGTAACACGGCTACTGCTTCCATGCAATTGATAACGTATACCTTCAAGAACGCACACATGCAGCAGAATGCGTCGCCGGTTTACACAACTACGTGATAATCATTGTATCAAGAGGAAGTGCATGCAGCAGTCTTGCGCGTGTCTAATTCAATTCTTCCCGCTACTTGTCATCACGAAATATTCTGCATTTTTTTTGGTGGGGGAAATATAACCACTTGATGAAATAAATATAAAACTAATTTCCCTTAAGCATTAAGTTAAAAGGACTAAGAGAGTTCTTGCGTGGTAATAATAACCCCAAGAAAGTCGACGTCTGATTGGCTACCGTTCAGCCAATGGCGTTGCAGGATTGTTACACAACGTGGATCAGAATTACCTAATAGCGTTTTCAGCTGGATTACACTCAGCTACACTGGTGTAGAGCAGAGTTGAACAGAGATGAGTTGGGAGATTGCTCACGGGCAGGGTCGCGC
>NW_019394608.1:0-76003 GCF_000612105.2 Orussus abietinus | reverse complement strand
CAAGATTTGGGTAATCTCCATCCGAATTACCCCGGCCTCGCATCCGCTCGGCCGCCCCGTAACAATGTATACAAAATGTAATCAAAGTTATTGCACGCTCAAACCTCGGGCTCGGCGAGTGCGACGGTGCTCCCCCGGTGTCCTGGAGGTCCACCAGCGGCGGCGATGCTCCCAGGTATCGGCGGTGTTCGGCGAGGTAGCGATGCAAGGGAACGGCAAGAAGGCAGCGGAAACGGAGACGTCTTCACGGCTCGACGCTCGTAGATCAAGAAGGCCGAGTCTTCGCCGCGGTCCTCCGGGAAGGCTCGACGGCTCCTCTTCAGCGGCTCAAAGTTCTCGTTGATTGGCCGCCGTCGGCTGCCAAATTGCGTCGGCCAATTGACAGCGGTTGTGCTCGTAATTTTGACGATTTTGGATTATGACAGCCGCGGCACAGGTTCGCGCGCCGGATTTGAAGCGTATCCTACAGTCCAATCGGGGCGCGACCGGCGCGTGACGTCATCCGTAGGTCCAGGGACATAGCTCCTCGCGGACTCGGTGGCGCCGGTCCTGGGCTCCCTGGAGCCAAGAGTCCTCGCGATTTTGCCCGGGGGTGCCGACATCCCTTGATGCAACGGCTCCCGGGTGAGGGGACAAATGGGCCCTTCCGCCCTGGGGTCACTGCGGCCTGGCCTCGGCGTAGGAGGGCGACGCAATTGGGACCCCCCTCACCGCCCTTTTATGGACTCCTTTGAGTCAATGGCCACGGCGGGGGATCGACAGCCACCGGCAATGCGCCCTCCTCCCACCATCAGTGAGGGGCCGGAAATCCGGGTGCGGACGCGGTGACCCAGCAACGCCGCTATGGGTCGGCCCTTGCCGTCGAGCACGGGGTCGCGGGTGGCTCGGCTCGGCCCTACTCCGCGCAGCCCCGGCACCCATGGGCGGCGGCGAGGCGAGGCCTCTCTGACACCGTTGTCATCCGCTTCTGTGGTCCCTCGAGGGCGCCCTTGTCCCGCGCTGGATGTTGACTTCTTGCTCGCACTCGCCTCACCGCGAGGACGTCCTCATGTCTAAGCTATGCGCAACTTATGATACAAAAAAAAACATTACAGGTAACGCGACGAATATTCGGGCTCCTCTCCTCCTCGGTCTTTCAATTCTGATACAATTCAAATTTTATACTACTGCCTTCGGAAAGGATGTTAATGGATTTCAGGATAATTGTTCACATTTGGAGCCCTGGGGCGATCGCCCAGCTGGTGCATCGTCACAATCCCCCCCTCCCTGAGGTAGGTCGGACGAGGCCTGAGCGTACTTACCAAACAGAAAACCTCCCTTAGAGGCAGAAAGCTCTAAACTAAATTTCCCCTCAACAGCGGGGTCCGTTCGCGGGGCTCCGCCAAAATGTTCCAACAGGCCCTTACTTAGCCATGACTGAAAACAATAAAAATATCTCCCTCCTCTGTACGGCGGTAGCATACTACCGAACGGAACTAAACATCAGTCATTGATATACGAAAATAAAATGAAAGAAAGAAGAGCAACGCTTTAGGGGTACTGTAATAAGTAAACGAGATTTTCCAAAATGAACGAAAGTTTAATGGTAATGATTGAAAGGAACTAACGAAGTAACCAACATGGACCTTCCTGAGGCAGCGCGCGAGAAAAAGAAAAGACTGCGACAACGGCGCTAAAAAAAAAATAATAAAATAAAATAGCTTCGGCTTTCACGGAGTTACGCGAAAGGAAGCAACGAAGAAGAAAACGAGAATAAGAAAACAAATGGTCACTCGCAAAAGGCAACTGGTTCACTACGGTTCCTTCGGAGCCGCACTCTACGGGTTCTGTTCACCTCCTAGTGGAGCGCTTCGGTGGCGGCATGGGGTTGTCCCGGCGAAGATGTCCCTTGCCTACAACGTAGGGGCCTTCGGCTCGCCATTCGGGGCCGCAGCGCGGGCACGTCTTGATCGTGACGTTTTTGGCCCCGCAGCGATAACAGAAATCGCGCTTCTTGCACGGGCACTCCCGGTAATGATGGTCCGGTCGGCCGCAATTGAAACAATTGCGAGGCCGTTTGGGGCAGGTAGCCGTGTGCCAGGACTCGGCCGTGGTGTCGGAGCCGCAGGTGGAGTCCGCCGTCTCCCATGGCCCCGAAGGCGTAGCGGTGTCAGTGCTCCACTGCGAGGGTATGGAGGCTCGATCCGGTGACGGGTCTCGGCAGGGTTGTAACTCCTCGGACTTACCCTGAGGGCAGGCGGCATTGCCCTCCTCGGTACTGCCGGCAGATACCCTGTCAGTTGGAGGGTTCCGGCGACGCTGGAACCTCCACGGCTCGTCCTCTGGGAAAAACCCGTCTGCTGCCGACGGTGTAGGCGAGTGCGGTCGCTTGGCCCGAGGTGGCTCATCCCAGGTATACCTGGGCTTCAGGGGAACGTACTTGAACGCCTTAAGACCCCAAAAGGAATCGATGTCCCGCTCTTGAGATTCGTTCGCTTGGTGGTAATGGTCCATCGGTGGCCACGGATGCGTGGGTGTCGGACACCACCAATGGCCCTGGTACGGTTGTTGGGCCCCGGTAAACGGTGCACTTTCCCAATTCGGCGTCTGTATACCTTGATCCGGGTTCTCCCACCTGGGGGTCTGCGACCCCGCGTCTTTCTCAGGGACCGGGTCAGTTTGCGTAGACTGTGCCTTCGTCGGGGCGGAATCAGTTTGCGTATCCATTTCCCGGGTATCCGGGAAATCCCGTACGCGCCCATGATTGGCGCCTAGTGGCCGACGCTGGAGGTCCCACCCAGAACAGGATCCCGTTCTCACGTGCGTCGGGTCACTGACGACTTGGCAGACATCGTCCCAGAATCGCGGGTGTTTCAATGCCACCGCATTGATGTCGTCCTCGTACTCTGCGAGGGTGTCCCAGGGCATCCCTGGTCGCGCGTCCATCGCAAGTAAGTGGGTAAGGGTAGCACGAGCCACTAGCGACGTCCACGGAGAAACAGCACACTCCGGATTTTCCTATAAGGGGTTCCAATGAGGTATTACGGGGGCGTTGACACGTAGTAGGGTTTAAGGTCTTGGATATGGACCTTACCCACGGGTTGATCATTAGTATCCACCACCTCGTAAACTACATCAGACAACACACGCGATATTTTAAAGGGGCCATGAAACTTGGGTACAAGTTTGACCGAAAAATGCTGGGTAGCCGACGATAACACATGGTAGCGTTTTAATACCAAGTCACCGACTTTAAATTGTACATCTCGTCTATGACGATTATAATAACCTGCCTGCCTTCGATTCGCTTGTTCCAAATTGTTCGTGATTTGTCCACGAATGGTATCTACTCTTTTCATACGTTCCACCCACGCTTCAGGTAGCTGAGGTAGCAGTTCGCGTTCTTCGTCTGGTTTTCGGACTGGGGTGTTAACGGAACGCGGTTCCCTGCCGAAGTTTAAGAACGCGGGGGTAGCTCCTATTGAGGAATGATATGCGGTATTATACGCGAATCGAAAATCATTTAGGTGAACGTCCCACTCCCGATGGTCGAGATCTAAGAAGGACACGATCATTGTCTTAATAACCTTATTAATACGTTCTACAGGGTTAGCCTGCGGATGGTAAGGAGGAGTGGTAATCTGGGTCACACCGAATTCTTCGAATAGGGCTGTAAGATCGCTGTTTACGAACTCGATTGCATTATCGGTAAGCAATGCTTCAGGTACTCCCCAACGGGAGAAGACTAAATCTTTTAAGGCAGCAGCGATTTTCTGGCCGGTGGCCTTACGAAGAGGACAACATTCTATCCACTTCGTGAATAAGTCCTGTATCACAAGAAGATATATGTGACCTTGTTTACATTTGGGAAAGGGACCCATGATATCGGCACCGATATGGGTCCATGGTTGGGTAATGACGCGACGTCCCATATAACCGAGAGGTGCCGCTTGTTCAACTTTGCACCGTTGACATACGTCACACGTTGTCACATACTGGACGACGTCTTGAATCATACGGGGCCAATAAAAATGGAGGGACAGACGACGATGGGTCTTATCGACTCCTAAATGGCCAGACAGAGGGGAAGAATGGGTATCGATAATGGCGGATTCCCATTTATCCGTAGGCAGCACTAGTTTCCATGAATCGAGATCGTCAATTTCGGTCGATTTCTATGGATCGGGTTTATGGTAAAATAATTTTCCATCATCTACTTTCCAATTGGGAAACTGATCAGGGGTGCGAGATACGTCGCGAAATTTTCGAGAATACCAAAGGTCCTCTTCGGTAATATTCATTAACGCAGTTTTGCAGATAGCTACAGGTATCGGTAGGATACTTAAGGCAGCGTCGGGTAACGGATCAAGATCCTGTTCCGGTATTCGGGACAGAGCATCAGGGACGTAATGCATGGCACCTTTCTAATGAATTACCTCATAGTTGTATTCGAGGAGTTCTAAGGCCCAGTGGGCTAGACGACCTGTCGGATTCTTCACATTATGTAGTCAACGTAAGCTACTGTGATCCGTTATGACGGAAAAACGATATCCTTCCAGATAGGGTCGGAACTTGCGAATGGCCCAGATGACTGCGAGGCATTCTTGTTCCGTCACAGAATATCGCGATTCTACGTCCGTGAGGGCACGACTCGCGCACGCGATGACGTGTTCTTGACCGTCAAGGGTATGCGTCAAGACAGCTCCTAAACCGACTCCACTCGCGTCCGTCTAAACGACAAAAGGGACGGTAAAATCGGGGCACGCGAGGGTAGGTGCTTGCGATAAGGCTTCTCGTACTTGATCGAACGCTCTTTGCTGTTCGTCAGACCACGTCCACCGTTGGTCTTTGCATAAGAGACGAGCAAGCGGTTCCACAGTCGAAGCGAACTGAGGTAGAAATCTTCGATACCAGGACGCCATTCCGAGGAATCTCCTTAATTGCTTTAATGTTCGCGGAGGTGGATAGTCTAAAATCGGCTTCACCTTGTCTGGATCAGTTTGAAGACCTTCCCGATTTACAAGGAAACCTAAGTAGCGAACTTGCGAGCAACAGAATTCACTTTTATCGGGGTTTAGGGTAAGTCCTGCAGCCTTGATTTTATCGAGGACCTTCTTCAATTGAATTAAATGTTCCTCGAAGGTGCGCGTAACGATGATTATATCGTCAAGGTAGCAGAAAGAATAGGGTCCCATATCCGGACCTATAATTCGATCTAAGAGATGCTGAAAGGTAGCAGGGGCTCCGGTGAGACAATAGGGCATTCGTTTAAAATGATATAATCCACGCCCTGCGATGGCAAAAGCGGTTATTTCTCGACTGCCTTCAGCCAGGGGAACCTGGAAGTAGGCCTGATTAAGGTCAAGGGTGGAAATATAACGTCAATCCGCTGTTCGACAAGGGTAGTGATTCCGGACTGATCCGGTATAGGAGGCATCTCGGATGCGAAAAATTTCTGAAGGCGGGTTGTTTCGTCGGGAGTTAAATCCACGAGACCGCAGCAAGATAGCATCGAAGTTCCTATATCGGGTCCGCAAAACAGATATGTCACGAGAGGTTCCGTATCGAAATACCAATTCATGGCTGAAAAGTTGAGATGTACTCCGAAAGATAGCAAAAAATCTAGTCCTATAATGCAATCCATAGCTAAAGTAGGTAGCAGACGAGCCGTAATTTCTCTTTCTCGGCCCTGTAATTCCATAGGTAGACAAATTTCTTCCGAAATTTCCTCTACGCCTCCTGTTGCCATCATGACTCGGTAAGGGGTCGTAGTTCGTGGTGTCAAACCTAAGGTAGCTACTAATTGAATGGCTTTAGGCCCTAGAAAAGTTCTACTAGAGCCAGAATCCACTAGAGCGTGTACTGGATGACCTAAGATTTTAATAAAAACGAAAAGTAAGGTCGTTGGTTCGAATAAACGAACCGGACTGCAGAAAAGAAGGGGTTAAATTTCGGGAGCAGGTTGGGCCCGTTTCAACGGCTCCTGCGGGCGTTTCCCGAGCAGCTGGGACAATTAGAACGCGTGGTATCGGGTTTGCCGCAACCATAGCAGAAGTTATGCCTAGTCTGCTTGCATTGCATGAACCTATGACCCTCTTTGTTGCAGTTCCAACAGAGGGTATTGGCACGCTCCGACGAGATCGAAGGGATTTCCGTGTTTGGGTCCGGGGAAACAGAATTTCCTGGGGACTGACGAGATCGTCCCGGAGTTGGTGCGGAAAACTCTCTGGGCGAGTCATTCCGTGCAAAACGCGCATTAGAAGCAGCTGGGCGTCGCGGAAAGGGTTTTCGGGGACCGTTCTCGCCCTTTCTTGGAGGAAAAGATTCTACCCTAAAGACAGCTTCATCGTAATCGTCAATCGCGGCGCAGGCAGCTTTAATAACTCTGGAGGTTCGCGGGGTAATCGCGGCCTCGCGATAGGCAACATCGGAACAAAGAGAGCGTTCGGGAGGAGGTGGCGCCTGATAGTTACACGCCGTTATAAAGGTTCGCTCCGCTCAAACGACAAGTCGTTCCAGAGTGTCCATGCTGTATGCACTTTCTCGCGGCACCATTATTTATAACCGCGGAATTAAATTGCGATGGGCCTGGTTAACCTGATCAGGGTCACTCCAGGGAGGTTCAAGACGATTGAAGAGAACGCGTAGACAAGTGAGAAAGCCAGCAGCGGGCTCTTTCTCACCCTGGGTACGTCGACTTATTTCGGCCCGGAGGGCGAACTGATAATCGGGATCTACGAATCGAGAGCGTAAAGCTGTGACGAAATCTTCCCATGAATCCAAACGTATTCGGCAACTGCGGTACCAGTGCAGAGCGATACCGGAGAGGCAGAACGGGATACAACGAAGGAGGTCTACATCTCTAACCGGCATGAGTGAACGACCTTTCTCAATCCGGGCTAAAAAGGCTTCCGCATCCTCATCAATTTTTCCTTCAAACCGGACATTCCATTGCTTCACGGTTTTAAAAACGACCGATGGGGAAGGGTCTCGGCGGTTCCATGGACGGCGTCGATCGCCGTCGCTATACTGATCAGCTGGTGGACTATCGCTGGTATAGTCGCGAGCCTGATCGAGATTGGGTTCCTCGCGAAAATCCTCCCTATCGCGGCGATTATTGCCTTCCCGACTAGGCGGGCGGCTAGGGACAGGGCTGGCCTTGGAATGCTGTCCCAAACTATGATATTCCGACCCCCAAGGTTCGGATGTTCTGGCGCATTGTCGGCTAGAAGATTGGCCCTGGGCCTGAGTCGCATCGGCGGATAATTTGCCTGCCGTAGCCATTGTTCTAAACTAGCCTAATGTTCGCGCGGTTTAGTCAAAGCACAATAAGGTAGCGTAAGTTACGTCCAATAAGCGGGAAAAAGTTTCGCGGGGTAAGACAGCAGTGCGGAACCTTCCCGAAATAAGACAGCAGGTTTCGAAACGGTCGCCGAAAGGTAGCACAATATCACCAAAGAAAAACAGAAAACCAAAGTTTACTACCTAAGCTAACGATCGAAACTGAAAAACAGAGAATATATAATTAGATTTAATCCCTAGAATCTTCTAATAAGATTCTTCGACGGTTAGACGGTTAGGAACGTCGAATTCCAAAAAAAAACTTAAATATCTGAGTTGATCCTAGTCAATATCTGATAATTCAGCCTACCGATTTTAAAATCCGACAAAATTTAAATTCTAATAGCGAGCGAATCCGAAAATTTTAATATCACCGAAATCCGAATTTCCGAGCCGGAGCTACCAAGTTTTCGAAACCAACCTATGTGAGCCGATCGGGTCCGACCCGATGCCAAAATTGAAGGTAGCTTCGAAATTACCAAAAAAAAAAATTCAAGTTCAATTCCAAAATTTATTGAGCGCGTCAATTTCTCAAACAAAAGACTATTTAAGCATATCACGAAATGTACCGTTCGAGTTAATCTGAAACAAAATTTACTTCAAAAGAAAAAAAAAATCTAGTTACCACAAAGATAACTCTAGCCAAATCCCAATTGGCTACTCGAGAAAAGATGGACTTCCAAAACAATTCCAAAAATGAAGTATCGCGAAATTTCAAGAATGTTAATTTAAAACAAAATTTCTTATTAATCTCAACTTGGCAAGTCGGGCCACTAAAAAAAAAAAACAGGGTAACGCGGGACTAGTCCCGAAAAGGCAACTCAAACCACCTAAAAGTAGCAATTCTAGACCTATTCCAGAAGGTAACCCGGTCTATCCCAATAGGGCTATTCAAACCTATCTCAAAAAGGTCATTCGAGCCTATCTCAAAAAGGCACCTCGACCCTATCTCAAAAAGGCAATTCGGGCCCCACGTTGGGCGCCAGAATTTATCTATGACGTTATTTTTACTGATATAACTCCAAACAAAGTTCTGACAATTAACGTTCCGACCCTCTGGTGGAGTCACAAATAAATAATTAACAAAATAGGGTCCCTGTCTCGTGATCGCTTAACAGCAACAAAATTTGTGGGCGCCAGGCCCTCCAAAGGGCCAATCCGGGACCCGAACCGCACGGGTCCAATCCGTGGGGCCTCCCACCAGCGTACGGGAGCTCACGCACCAGCGATGAGCCTCCCTACACCCCGCGGATTCACACCAGCGTAAGGCCCGAAGGGTCGGTCCCTCAACTAACAAAAGCAAAATTATCTTAAAGTCCCAGACACGCAAAGATTAAACTAAAGGTAGCGATACGAGACGAGAGGCAGCGTCGCCGACGACGCAAAATAAACCGGGCTAGCTCAGTACGCCCAAGCGACCGCGAAGAGGGCGGGGTCCTTAAAAAAAAAACAAACCAGAGGCGGAATTAAATTAATGACTTATTTATTCCAAACGAAAAAAACTGACTAACAATTTCTCAAAATGGCCACGGGCGGGCCCACAATCCGGTACCGGCCCGAGCGATGAAGCGCGCGCTCGCGCTCAAAGGGGTGATGCGCGCGGCGAAGCGCAGGGAAAAGAACGGTGGCTTCAGACAGCCAAAAATCCAAAACGCGAAACCCCAAAACGCGAAAATCCAAAATGCGACTATATCTTCGATTATAAGGTTGGGCTCTACTACGGGACAAGAATAGCAATCAAATTAGAGACAACGCGAAAATTAAGAATGGCACGCACGCAAAAACCTACGCGGCACTAAATTAAATTGGGAAACCTCAAACGATTAAATTCACAAAGAAAATATTAAAACGGTGAACAGACGCCAGCAAAATATATTGACGGTTTCGGTGAGGAAGGCAGCAATAACACAAAACATACAAGAAAAAGAAGCGCAAGAAAAGGCAGCAATTTCAAAATATCGGCACCAATACTCGACGCGAAATACAGAAAATTTCGGATACATTAAATTTTCATAAATTATATTTGCTCTGAAGTAATTGTGATCCAACTAAATTTTATCGGATCACAAAGTTAGCATATCAAAATAGTCGAAAATCCAGACATATATTCACTTGTCGATTTATAAATGGAACAGTTAAATCGAAGGCAGGCACGGTTACATAAGAAATTTCCAGCTCGAAAAGAGGGGATTACAGGGGGGTTCGCTTTTCGCGAAGATGGAATTTAATTCAACGGGAGTTTGCACTTCGCGAAAACATATTTTAATTCAATAAGGTTCGCACTTCGCGAAACAAAAAGGAAATTAACGTGTCGACCGCTCAAGACAGCATTCTCGAGTTCGGGTCGACACGGCTTCTTGATCCGACCGAGGAGAGAGGCAGCAAAGAGATATTTTACTTCAAAAAGGCCGGTCACACGAGACTTTGGCCAAAAAAATATAAAAGGGGCCGCTCACACGAGACTTTGGCCGCGATAATATACTGAGGCCGCTCACACGAGACTTTGCCCGTGAAAATATAAAAAGGGCCACTCATACGAGACTTTGGCCGTAAAAATATAAAAAGGGCCACTCACACGAGACTTTGGCCGATTAGACGCGGAAGGGCCGACCGCCTGGCGCGCGGCCCGACGACGGGTTACCCGGGGAAAACGCGAAACGGGAAATCTATGCAAAAAATCTACACAATCTAATCAATTTATTGCACACTCAAACCTCGGGCTCGGCGAGTGCGACAGCTCCCTCAATGGACGTCCACCGTAGGCAGCAATGCTCCCCGGTATCGGCGGTGTGGTGTCGAGATAGCGGTGCAGAGGAACGGCGAGAAGGCAGCGGACACGTCTTCTTCGCTCGACGATCGTAGACCAAGAAGACCGAGTCCTCGCCGTGGTCCTCCGGGAAGGCTCGACGGCTCCTCGTCGGCGGCTCGAAGTTCTCGTTGATTGGCCGCCGTCGGCTGCCAAATTGCGTCGGCCAATTGACAGTGGTCGCGTTCGAAATTGCGAGAATTTTGGGTGATGACACCCGCGGTGCAGGTTCGCGCGCCGGATTTGAAGTGGATTCCGCGGTCCAATCGGGGCGCGCGGCCAGCGCGTGACGTCATCTGCAGTTCCAGGGACGTAGCTCCTCGGGGACTCGGTGGCGCCGGTCCTGGGCTCCCTTGAGCCAAGATTCCTCGCGATTTTGCCCGGGGGTGCCGACATCCCTTGATGCAACGACTCCCGGGTGAGGAGACCAGTGGGCCCTTCCGCCCTGGGGTCACCGCGGCCTGACCTCGGCGTAGGAGAGCGACGCAATTGGGACCCCCCTCACCGCCCTTTTATGGACTCCTTTGAGTCAATGGCCACGGCGGGGGATCGACAGCCACCGGCAATGCGCCCTCCTCCCACCATCAGTGAGGGGCCGGAAATCCGGGTGCGGACGCGGTGACCCAGCAACGCCGCTATGGGTCGGCCCTTGCCGTCGAGCACGGGGTCGCGGGTGGCTCGGCTCGGCCCTACTCCGCGCAGCCCCGGCACCCATGGGCGGCGGCGAGGCGAGGCCTCTCTGACACCGTTGTCATCCGCTTCTGTGGTCCCTCGAGGGCGCCCTTGTCCCGCGCTGGATGTTGACTTCTTGCTCGCACTCGCCTCACCGCGAGGACGTCCTCATGTCTAAGCTATGCGCAACTTATGATACAAAAAAAAACATTACAGGTAACGCGACGAATATTCGGGCTCCTCTCCTACTCGGCCTTTAGCGTTGAGCGTGCTGAAATAAGACATGGATGAAATGATACAATTAAAATTTTTTACCACTGCCTTCGGAAAGGATTTTAATGCATTGCAGGATGGAGGTTTCAACATTCGGAGCCCTGGGGCGATCGCGCACCGGGTGAATCGTCACTATATATATATATATATTGTAACGGGTCCAAATTAGGAATGCGCGAGACTGTACTGTGGCTATTAATTAGGCTGATCAGCCACTCGCACCGTACGGATAGAATTCTCAGAACAAGGTTCAAAAAGGAACCCCAAATTCACTCCTCTAGGTTCAGCTAGCCCTGCGTTCGGAATAGATTTCTGCACGCGGATCAAGTAAAACGGAAGGTCGGCAAACTTAGTGCACAGAGTAGGGACTAACTGCCCTAAATTCTTAACAGTCCAAATTTATCCAAAAACCTGAAGTTCCATTATTCCAAATCCTGCCGATTCAATGATGAACCTACAGAACGCACCGATAATGGGATAAGCCATTCTCACTGAGAGTCAAATTCCTATCCTTCCTTTCCCCGTAGCTAGAATCAGAAAAACGGGAAACGCGATAATTGGATTAGGACTGCACCTAATTTAATTAAAATGATCCCAAAAGTGAATAATATTTTCAGAAATTTAAATCGCCAATTCGTGCGAAACGGTACGGAAGCAATGTACCTAACGATAGAAAAACTCGCTAAATGCGGATTCGGTCGACAGGCCTCCCGACTCTCCATAACATTTACGCGCTCAGCTGATCGTTCGTGAACGCTCTCCTCGCTCTCTCGCCAGTCTCTTTCTCTTTTATATGTTAGAATTTAAATTAATTTCGGTCTCAGGAATCGTGAGGCTCGAACCCTCGAAGGATGCAGTTTTTCGGTGCATAGGCACGGATCAAACTGCATACCATTACAATATATATATATATTCCTTGCAAATACTTGTACTTGCATAAGAAAACCATCGCTGCCAAAACAATATGTCTCGTGACATTATTTTGATTTTGTATGACCTTCACTTTCAGTCTGCAATAGTCAGGTCGCACACCAATGAAGTATATAACAAACATGCTGCAAAGAAGCATTTAATGTATCATTTTATTTGAATACATCTAGGGACATATTACAAGCATTTGTTGTATTATGTACTTTATGGGTAGAAATAAATTTCCCTGTATGTTTGTTATTATACGTATGTAATGTGTATGTATGTCATATGTATACGGCAAATTAATGTTCATTTCCTAAATATACGCGCAACTTACACATATTACATATCTTTTGCATGTGTGATATGTCAGACACAAGTGCGCCTTAAATAGAAGTATATTATACATTTAGTATATGTCGTTTATTTGTGAAAACGTGGTCGCTCTAGGAACGTATAAAGTACGTATATCAAACATACGAGTAAAATAATTTATATTTGTTTACACAGAATGAACGTATATTTTACGTCAATGGTAGGTCAATTTTTCTTCCCTTAATATACACACAACATCCGTACATTATCTATCTTTTGCATGTGTAATATCGCAAATAGAGGAGTCTATTAAATAGAGATGTATTATTCGTTTATTAAACGTATTTAATTGGTGAATATGTGGATGCTCTAGTGACGTATAACATACATAGATCAAACACGTGAGTAAAATAATGCATATATACGTACGTAAAACACATGAATGTTTTACGTCCGTGACAGGTTAATTTTTCTTCCCTTAATATACACACAACATACGTTCATTAGATGTCTTTTGCGTGTATAATATCGCAGATACAGGAGTCTATTAGATAGAGATGTATTATACGTTTATTAAACGTATTTAATTGGTGAATATGTAGATGCTCTAGTAACGTATAACACACATACATCAGTCATGCGAGTAAAATAATGTATTTTTACGTACATAAAATATATATACATTTTACGTTTTTGATAGGTCAGTTTTTCTTCCCTTAATATACGCACAACATACATCCATTATATGTTTCCTGCATGTGAAATACTACACATACAAATTTCTGTTAAATAGAGATATATGATACTTTTACTAAATGTATTTAATTGGCGCAAATTTTTATGTTCTCGTAACATATTTAATACGTATAATGTACATCTAAAATCCAATAGAATATTTTTGACATTCCGTGAACATATATTATACGTATATTTTTAACTTCTGATATACTGGAACATCCCGTAGCCATGAAGACATTCTATATACGTATAATAGAACTTTTGTTTCGTGTGAGTAATACCACAAACTATTTGTCCTATATTTTCTATATATTTAACGATTATCGTAACGTAACATTTTGTAAATACTTACGAGACATTTGAAATATTTGCAGAATGTTTTTTTAGAATATTATCTTGTGACATTATTTTTAATGACATAACTCCCAAGCAGAATTGTGGCAATTAAGGTGAAGTGAAACACGTCGAGGAACCTGATCGACGTCGATAAATAAGATTTTTCTAAATGCCTACGTTGCCGATGTTCGTTTTTATATTGACAGCTGTGTCGAATCATATTGGATATTATATCAAATATCATACTCCATCTGTCGTTTTCGTACAATAATTATAAAGAAATCAAAGTAAAACTTCAGAAATCTTCTGGATTCATGCTTTTTGGGGCCCTAATTGACTGCAGAGGAACCTCCTGCGCCATCTGTGATTTCCAGGTCAATTAAATGTTCACCTTGAGACCTCGTATTCCCATCGTTTTAGCATAGAAGCGCATACAACACTTTTTTTGCCTTTATCCCGTTCAAATGCGAGTTTATCGATTACCAGAGTGTTCTAAATTGTCATAAAATTGTACTGACCCATTCGTTTCTCATATCGGAGCCTTCGATAATTGTATATTGATCAAAATATGAGAGCTCGACGCCATTTTGGTTCTGGTCTGGGCTGAGTTGAAAAATGTTGTTAAAAAATCAAAATTTTGAAGGTGTCTGGACAATTTTTAGATGATCAGGAGTGATGTATCAAAGTTTCGGACAGTTTGGTCTCATACCCTTAAATAAAAGTGTTGTATTCGAATCGACTAATTTGAAGGGGGTTTCATTTCACCTTAACGTTCCGACCCTCTGACGAAGTCAAATAAATGATCTAAAAATGGGGTCTTCGCCTCGTATTCGCTCAACAGCAACAACATTTTTGGGCGTCAGGCCCTCCAAATCGGAGGATTCTTACAAAATCAATTCTACTGGAGCCAAGAAATTTCCTTAGTAAGGAACATTTAGATTGTAAGAATCATTAGTGTTGGAATCCAAATGATAGCAAGTTAATATCAAGGGAAAATAATTTAATGTACGAAATTGGTCTCGAGTGTTGAGAATATATTAATGGAAGTTATCTCACATTTCGGATGGATTGTTGTATTAAACCAGACACACTAACAATTCTATTAAATTGTAGTATGTTACAAGAATGTTATTAATTCTTTTAAAGTCTTTCATTTTTCGAAATGAATCAACTCTCCTCGCCAACAGATTTATAAATAAAGAATGCAACGATGATGAGTCACGCAGACTTTGTAGATTGATTACTGCTTTTGCAATTTGCCTTCATTTCACTTGCTCCCATTTTATGGATAGGGGCCAGTAAAGATCTATCTCTCATCACTGAGATAATAGAAAGTTAATCATTTCAAGTCCATGGTGAACCGAGCATTCTACAATTCCTAGTAGTATAAAGTAATTTCTAAATATTTGTTTGTAATCTTTACTAGATATCTCAAGCGGCAGATTTTTTAAGATGTCTTGTAGATTTCCTTCGAGGATATCTGAAATATTTCTTGAAAATCTGAATGACATATTTAGTTTNATAATTGTTAAATATATAGAAAATATAGGACAAATGTTTTGTGGTACTAGGGATGTAATATTTAAAGGGAAACAACTTTTGTTGCGCTGTATTTCAGTAAGATTCAACTCTTTCTAGAATGTAAACAAAAAATGATGCCGTATATGAATTTCTTTTTAGACGTAGACTACGCTGAAAATTCACAAAATTTCACATTATAGCCGACGTCATCGGTTAAATGTATATACGCGAAAAGGCGAGCCAGCCGAAGCGACCCATCTTCCATGCTCCCCCACCAGTGCCACCAATACTTTTTATATCTCGATTGATTTCATTTAAAAATAAACTCATACAAACGATCATAAAATCAAAAACTCACATAAAAAAAATATAAACGTGTACTAAATGACTTTCAAATATCAAATTTATATTTTTTCTACGCAATTTCATAAAATGACAACATAATGTTATTAAATTATAAATTGGTTTAGAATTTTACAATAAATGTATGCTAATTCACTGTTAAGACATAAAATTTGTAATTTTACTACAACCTTGCGTACTAAAAGGCTATGAACTTTATGCATTTTTTTAACAGTATACCCTCAAAAACGTGCGTGTCAGAGAGATGACTAGTGGTTGCTGATGGGGGGCGAAGGGACCAACCCCATCGCCTCGATCGCAGGGCACGCAATTCGCTGATCTCTCGTCCGCACTCGCTCTTGGGGTCTATTACGTAAAGCAAATTGAGCGAAAATGTGAAAAATGAGTAGCTGATGATATTACGGAACGTTTTTGGTGATGAAAATACGAGACCATTAATGTGAACCGGTTTGGCACAAATTTTTATGCGCAATAGTGAAGCGTACATGAAAAGATAGAAAAATAAGCGCTGTGAACGCCATCTTCCACGGATTGTGACACCAAAATTCAAAATGGAAAATCTCCTGGGTGTTTTGATTTTTGGCAACAATCGTATTCGGGGATGTAATAATAACCTTATTAGACGAAGAAATGAATTACGTGATCCCTCAGACCCATTTCCGTGAGAAAGAACAGAATTTACTAGGATGTACAGGTTAGTTTTTGTTATTGCGAGGTTATATTACATTATTAAACATTGTAAACTGTTCAATAATTCATGCTTATATGACATGATAAGAAGATTATATTGTTGAACTTCTAATTATAGTACATGTAAATATGAATGTAATACATATTTAAAAAATATGAATAGACTCGAGTCGTCTTCTTTACTTTTAACGGCTTTCTATCTTCCCGCCTTTCCTGCCTATAACCCACACCTCTCAACAATGTTCGATTTACAAGATATAAACCTTTATTTGCAATATTACTGGACCGGAAGTGCTAGTGATCTCGTTCTTTCTTATAGCGAATACGTAATTCGGCGAATTGCGTATTCGCCACGTGAGATAGAAGTGCGAGAAATGAGCGCGCTCGTCAAAAATACGTAATAAACGCCCTTGACTCCAAGTTGTCACGCTCTTCTGTCAAGAGATCAGGTGATACGGCGGGCAAATTCAAACGCACTCTCGCGCTCCTCGATATGCAATGTCTCCTCTTCTACAGGGATCAAGTATGAATCCGTGCGAGTAATTGACGATGGCAATAGTTGCAGCGGAAATAATGAGATGACCATTTTCATGGATAAATAAATGCACGGGTTAACAAATCGGTTATCTTCTCAATTAAATAATGAATTTAATGGTGCATTCACGTTTCTTACAAGTTTTTCTGTATTCATGAAGAATTGTTTGTCGCATAAAGTGGAATATGTGAATGATTCCAAGTTAAGAGCGGGCGGGCATTATTCGGGATATTATTTAAAACGTCTTGATACGAAATCTCATTGCATCGTATTTCAAAGCAATTCGGCTACTTTAAAAGTGTTAACAAATAATAACGCGGTATACGTTTGATATTTGAGATGTGGAATTACTCTGAAAATTCACAAAGACTCGATTTTATAACCGAGGTTTTCGGTTAAATGCATTATCGCGTAGGAGGAGAGCCGGAAACCCATCCGAAGACCGGCCCGGCCGATCGCCGGCTCTTCGATGGTCCGGGGGGCGGGGAGACGAAACGCAGACTCTCTGTCCTTCATTTTCCGTTTTCGATTTTCCGTGCGTTCGAGAGAGATGGCCGTTTTGATTCGCCGTCCCTTTCCCGGTCTGAGACAGACATATGAATCACCGGTACCCCGAAGTGTCAGGAATGGCTTCCAGGGCGGGGGGNATTAATGAAAATTATTTTAGTATTACTGTGGAGCGTCCCTGACCCACCTAACGTAGTTTTTGTTAAATAATAATTTACAGAATTTTATAAAGAATATAATAAAACATGTTCTATTAAATGTTAACAAGTTTCTTAGCCATTCAATTGTTCCATCCACTGAACCGAAGTTAGAATATTATCTTAGCTTAAAAGAAATAGTTTCTATATATATATACAGTGAAATGCAGTAGAACATTTATGATGCATCAACTATCGGACATAGAAACGAAATCGTGATTTCATGCCTCTTATATATTTACGTTCTACACCATTCTTTCGTATTCCTCGAATAAATGGTCACCTGTAAATCATTAAATGAGCATGTAAATGAGCACCCGTAAACATAAGAAAAACTTTCCTTATCCGAGTTTATTATAATCGCAAATCGGAGTAACTCTTATGAATTGATTTCATTCGAAACAGGTATCCAAAACGTAAAACCCCATTTCCATTTCGTATTTGAAATAAGAACAATAAACTATTATGGATTTCCAATTTTAAATAGATTTTGAATCTATTTGCGTTTGAAATTAAATACTTCCAGAGAAATGAGAATATTAGAAAAGAGTCGATCAGAATGATACTTGTTCCATCAACTGAATCAACTCTCGAAAAAGCTAAACATCACGCGTAACTCGAAATAGCAATATTGGCAAAAACAGATCAGATTAAATTGTTTACTTGCATTTTAAATACAAATACAAGACATACAATTACGTGTCCGAAAAAGGCATGGACAACGGAAGGTTAACATTACGACTAGATGGCACAGTTAATTCGAGACGACATTTCTCGTGGAGAAATTGATCCTCCATTCGCTCTGTTAGTTACTTGATCGCGGTCGCTGCAAAATGACAATCCGCCTTGTGAGCCGCGGAAGAAGGGGCGATAAGGCCCGAGGGTGAACGACGGCAAGCGAGAACGCCGTCGGGAGGCATAAGATCCGGGAGAGTGCAACAGAGAACGCCGCTCGTGGGACGAGACCGCAATCCGGGGTAGAGAGAGAGTCTTCCACGCCGGTGTGTAAACATTGATGCTAATCCGATTATCGGGAGTCGATACCGAGACGCTCACAACAGGGAGTGGAAGGCCCGAGACAGGAGTTTTGATAGTGGTAGTGGAAGCCCGGGGAATATGTGACCCGTAGGAGTAAGATAGAATTCCACGTCTAGGATCCCCGAGCTCCGAGCCGGCGGCCGAGCCTAGCCAGCCCTGACGAAGAGAAACTTATTTTTGGTCTTCTCCTTCCCTTTTCCCTCCATATGTCACGTTTGTCAGAAAATTCATATAATGAAATATTGGCCATTTAAATTTACTTTGGGCTGTAACGGGACTGTTCGACCATCGCGAAACATGCTACAACTTGTTTGCGTATAATATCATATTGCAAGAATGTCAATTCCTTCGGCATTATAAAATTTTCTCTCCAATTATGGTTCAATCTTTTACTATCGTAAGTTTAATGTGTTCATGCAATCAAATTTGAAAATTAACAAGCAATCCTGTGGTTTTCTTATTGCTTCATGAACTTATTTTTTATATTAAGGTTTTCCAGCGTTATTCGTTCAATTTGTGCATACTTCAATCTTTTGACTACATGAGACTTAAAAAACAATAGATTGAAAAATATGAGAAAACATATGTTTGATGAGGGTTGCACACGGTGTTCCTAATAGCAGATTGTATTTTCTATTGGAAAAAAAAAATTGTTTCTTAAGTGCCGACCTAATATTTCTAATTTTTTGTACTTTGTTGAGCCCCAACTTGGAGTCTATTGAGACATCCACAGAAAAAATTATATCAAAACTCTTGTTCACCCTATAAATTGCTTCTTAATGGCATTCAAGGATATTTATCAGTTATCTAAAATTGAAACCAACTTGTTAAAAGAAATAAATAAATGTTACTAACATGAACATCTCAAAATCGTACTGATTGACCTCGTGTGACGTTATTGCAGTAGTTAATATTTATAAAATTTATTCCTTTTTCGCCGATCAGCACTGTTCTCGCCGTGTTCATCGACAAGGTAAACAGGGAAAAGGTCCTACGGCCGCGAGGTAATGAAACGGTTATACCCCTTCCGTGGTTTTTACGTCTTCACCCGCTTTTGAATGGCGGATTACAATACAGGCCATTACCACCTGTGGGTAGTTCAAGTATACTGGGGTGGAAAGGATTGCACTTGCTATTCCTAATAGCAGATTGTATATTCGATTTTAAAAATACTGGATGGCACAACATTTTCTTCTTATTCTTAATGTGGTTTATCGGAAACGTAGGAATTTTTCTTTATTTAACGGCGTTCACCACCAAAGTGGGGACGATGACTTCGATGACATCGCTAGATGGCATTAGCATCGAATTCGGTGGGAGGTAACCAAAACGTACTTTCTCCGAGGGAGACGCGACGCATAATGGGCAGTGTTTAGCAACGGGCGAAAAATGCGTGCGTATTTTGCACGTATACAACTCACACAACGGCTAGACGCCTCTGGACTAAGCGCCGAAACGTGTGTGACCCTCGGCCGCACGCACACGCAAGTTGGACGCTCCGCCTAGAGTCGGCAACGGTTGCTAAGGAATGCCCAAATTCCTCGCGAGAAACTTGAAAATCCTGAAAAAGGTGCTCCACGGGGACAACGATTTTAAGCGTATTTCTTAACCGATTGAGCTCAACGAGGGCTCGTTTTAAAAATAAAATGTTGACGTGTGTTTATATGGGAGCGATTTTCGATCAAGCACCTCCTTCCTAGGTAAAAGGGCATTGAAATTATGTCGTTGCACTTTTTTATATGAAAATGACCACTTATCGAAAATCGCTCCCATATAAACACAGGTCAACATTTCATCTTTGATATGAGCACTCGTTAAGCTCGATCGGTTTAGAAATACGTTCGGAATCGTTGTCTCCGTGAGGCCCTGCAAAATCGCTGGAGTGGTGAGCGCCCTTAAAAATATGCATTTGGGAAAGGAAGGTCGACATTTCTTAAATTTCGTAATTTCGTAAATTTAAATGGCTAATATTTCGTTATATGAATTTTCTAACAAACATGACGCATGGAGGGAACAGGGGAGGAGGGGGGTGAGTCATTCGTAAAACCTTCGAGTCCGTCGACACTCAACCTCGGCGGTAGCATCAGGACGATGGGTCGGTGCGGTAAGGGGACTGCACACTTGTGTCTCTCTATATCCCCCCTGGAGGCTGTATGTCCGAGTGAGATAGCTTATTTGATGCGCTATCCATCTCACAACACGGGACCGACTTATGCGTCCGGGTTTCGGGCCCTGACCAGATATCCCTTTCGCGTTGGCATGGCCGGCACGGCTCTGCCGCCGACTAGGAGCTCGAGGGGCGTGGCATTCTCGTTTGCTCGTACGGGTCGCAATGGCCTCATGCTTCCATTACCACTCTCAAAACTCCGGTCTCGGGCCTTCCACCCCCTTCTGTGAGGGTCTCGATGTCGGTTCCCCGATAAGCGGATTATTGTCAATGTTTTCACGCCGGCGATGAAAACTCTCCTTCTACCCGGGGCTACGGCCTCGTTCCTTCCGGAACGGCGTTCTCCCTTGGTCTCTTGTGGGTCTTATGTCTCCCGACGGCGTTCTCGCTTGCAATCGTTCACCCTCGGGCCTTATCGCCCCTTCTTCCGCGGCTCGCAAGGCGGATTGTCATTTTGCAGCGACCGCGATCAAGTAACTAACAGAGCGAATGGAGGATCAATTTCTCCACGAGAAATGTCGTCTCGAATTAACTGTGCCATCTAGTCGTAATGTTAACCTTCCGTTGTCCATGCCTTTTTCGGACACGTAATTGTATGTCTTGTATTTGTATTTAAAATGCATGTAAACAATTTAATTTCATCAGTTTTTGACAATGTGGCTATTTCGAGTTACGCGTGTTGGTTAACTTTTTGAGAGTTTATTCAGTTGGTAGAACAAGTATCATTCTGATCGATTCTTTTCTAATATTCTCATTTCTCTGGAAGTATTTAATTTTAAATTGAAATAGATTCAAAATCTATTTAAAATGGGAAATCCAAAATTGTTTATTGTTCTTATTTCAAATAAGAAATAGAAATGGTATTTTACGTTTTGGATAACTATTTCGAATGAATTCAATTCATAAGAGTTACTCCGATTTGCGTTTATAAAAAACTCGGATAAGGAAAGTCTTTCTTATGTTTACGGGTGCTCAGTTACATGCTCATTTAATAATTTACAGTGTCCATTTATTGGAGGAAAACGAAGAATGGTGTAAAACGTAAATATATAGGAGGCATGAGATCACGATTTCCTTTCTATGTCCGAAAGTTGATGCATCGTAAATTGTCCTACGGCATTTCACTGTATTTATATTTAGAAGCAATTTTTTTTAATTTAAGATAATATTCTAACTTCGGTTCAGTGGATGGAACAATTGAATGGCTAAGAAACTTATTAACTTTTAATAAATCATGTTTGATTATATTCTTTAAAAAATTCTGTAAATTATCATTTTACAAAGTACGTTAGGTGGCGTCAGGGACACTCCGCAATAATACTGCAATAATTTTCATTAATTGTTTTTGTTTATAAATATTTATTTTCTTTAGGAAATCCATTCTGCCCCTCGAGCCATTCAAATTCTGCGCTGCTCTCGCCGCTAGTACGCTGCGCGGCCGGAGAGGACAGTGCGACTTTTACTATTGATAAAACAGGGAGCTACTAGTGTTAAGTTACCGACGGCTACGTCTTGCAGCTTTGAAATCTTTCTCGAGTATCATCTATGTACATCCGTCTGAGTTCCTACCGATACAGAGAGAATGGAATCTATTTATCATGGATCTACGAAGAAAGGAATCGAGGTGGGTATCACTGAACTGCACTCTGTGACGTATATCCCGTCCGAGGGATACCTGGATTCATAGAAGGGCTCTATGTCCCAAGGTTCTCTACCTCTGCCGTCGCACCCACCCCTGAGCACGAACAAGTTGACTATAATACCGGTTGGGCGCCAGGCGTCCCAGGATGCCAAATTTTAAAAGCCATGCGGCCTCCCTTCCCTAAGGGCTTGGAGTCTCCCCGGGAAAGGGACGCCGGAAGGCGAGGGCGAAGGGTTATGCCCGGCTTCTCCGAGGGCCGTCCTTGGAGAAGACTCCCGAAAGGTTGCTTCTGCTCAAAAAGGGTCTCGCGGGTCCGGGCGCAGGGCCAGTTAGCCCAGATAATTTTTCCACCGAAGTGGTAAGGTAAGTGGAGCGAAGTAAGGGCACTTAACCCCGTGATGTTAATTTGGCCGGAAGGAACCCGACTTCCTTCCGATAGGTGAGAGGAAAGGTTTGCCTCGATTAATAAAATAAAAGAAAACTCCAAATTAAAGGGTTAATAACACTAGCGATTTATTCACCCGAGGTACGGATCGAATCCAAAAGAAGTAAACAAAAATAGTTTTAACAACGAGCCGAATGGCTGATACTCCCCAATTATTCGGAAAGAACTGAGAATTCAAAGGGGTTTTTGCAACAATTAGCGAGAAAGGGAGAATTTAACAAATCGCCGAGAAACGGAAACCCGACATCAATTCGCATCGGGAAGAACGCGATATGAACGCGTCGCTAAAATTTGAATGATTGCAGGGAACTGTAGGTAAGGAACAGATTCCAAGTACCGGCCTGAAGGTCAATCGCACCTGAGGCTTGAGCCTCCTATCGGCACCCCCTACGGAGTGTACAATATCCACCATCCAGCAGCCACCACCACCAAGGAAACACCGCAGATGTCACGCGGTCGGCCAGGAACCCCCCACCTGATGCCCGACCCGTGTACCCGCAAGGGAGGAGCGCCAAGGCGCACCCCCTCGCGGGCAACGGGGACAGCCCATGTACCCACAAGGGGGGAGCCGCAGCGCACCCCCTCACGAGCGACGAGCCGCCCTACGGAACCCCAAGGGGGGCACCAAAGGGCACCCCCTCGCAGGCGGCGGGCCGCGTATTCATCGGCAGGGAGTAGGACCAAACCCGAAGGGAGGCGGCTCACTTAGCCGGGGCCTCCGGGCGCAGGACCCAGCCTGATGGGCCGGACCCCACGCCCGGGGTCCCGTTGCCCAGCGGGGACCGCGTAGAGGTGGAGCCGTTGGCCGAAGCCGTTTACCCTTATGCGAGACTGCATCTACAAATCATCGGGTAGTCCCTATTACCCCTGTGTTGCAAATCGCAGTCGTTTCAGGTAGGTGAGGCGGTGTAGTTTTTATCCAAGATTGTCCTGAGTGTATGGTAAGTATCTATTTATTATTATTCGTGCACTTTATTAATTTTTATTGTAATTCTGTTGCAGGATTCGTTCTTTACTATCAAGTTTGTGTGCCACACCTTTAGATCGAGTAATGGGTCAGTCCCATTCCAGCTAAGTCCGATTGAATTGTTTATTTTCACGTAGAGTAGGTTAGAGTCATTAGTTTAGATGTTACTTTACTCTAGTTTTAATCTATTGCTCCCTACTCTTCCTCTTTCTGTTTCAGCAAGGAGGTGATATAATCTCAGAAATAGGGGTATGCCAGCCTTCCCACCAGTGCAGTAGCGGGGGTGGGCCACGCAATTCCTAGTGTGAGTACTTTGGTTTTAAGTGTGACCCAGAGTCGGTCGTATTTCATGCAGTCATAAATTATATGTTCCGGTATTTCAGGAGTACCGCAGCTGCATAGTTCAGGGTCCACTAGTTGAAAAGATTTAAGCTTCGTTTTAAAGTTATCGTAGCCGGTGAGAAACTAAGACATGTAATATGTCGGCTCAATCCATGACATGTGCATTCTTGCTTCAACGTCAACTAGGTATCTGTATGTTATTTTTCCTTTTGTAGATCTGTCCCATCTCACCTGCCATGCCCTGATTATCTCACCGTCAACTATCTTTTTCTGGAATTTTAGGTCCGCGTCCACTTCCGGGAACTGTCTCGCCCCCATGGTGAACGGGACGTCCTTCCGGAGCTTATAGTGACATGCCGCTCTTTGTATTTGACAGTCCACCGGAGAAACGCCGGCCAGCACCTGAAGCGCATCTGTAGAACATGCCCGATAAGCCTTTGTTATTTTTAACAGTGCGTATCTTTGGGCTCTGGCAAGCTTTGTCGAGTGGGTTTTATATATGTTGTCGCTCCAGGCGGCCGCTTCATACGTTATAATTGGTATGAATATGCTTTTATATAGGGTAAGGAGGGTCTTGTTTCCCAATCCCCAGTGAGTTCTGGAGATGGTGGCTAGTGTGTGAAAGATGTTTGTGACTTTTTCGGATATGTAATTCACATGGGCAGACGCTACCATGTTTTCTCTAAATCTGACGCCGATGTAGGTTACTTCTTTGTTAAATTTTATTGAATGTTCTGAAATTTGAATTGTTGGTGGTCTATTTTCTGTTAACTTTCCTCTGACGTAGAAGGCCTCCGTTTTGGATGCCGAGAAAGTAAGCTTCTTAGTGTTGCACCATGTGCTGATGTTCTCGATTATCATTTGGCCCCGTGTCTCTATTTATCTCCTGCTATGGGCAGGGAGGATGACTATTAGTCGTCGGCGTAGGCAACGTATCTCACACCTATCCGATCGAGCACCCTAAATAGGTCGTCAAAGACCAAATTCCAGAAAACTGACCCCAGGACGGAGCCCTGCGGGTATCTCCTGGTCACAGTCTTACTGTAACTCTCGCCTCCCTGTCTGACCTCCACGACTCTGTTCGTAAAATGGTCCCGTATCAACTTATACAGGTATTTGGGGCAATCCCTTCTCTTAAGTTCCTGGAATATACAAGGCCACCATACATGTTCAAATGCGCCCATGATGTCGAATAATATGGCCACTATATATTTTCCTGGGGCCTCCTCCACATGCACCTTGAACCGGCACATTGCATCTTCCGTGGACCTGCATGTCCGAAATCCGTATCGGTGCAATGTGCTGTGCTCTGGGTCATAAATGACCTTCTCCAATCTGTGAAGTACCAGACGCTCAAGGAACTTTTCCAACACAGGCATTAAACAGATAGGCCTATATGATTTTGCGTTTGTCGGGTCCTTATCCGGTTTCTTAAGTATATCTCTTATTATTCCTCGGTTCCAAGTGTCTGGCAAGACCCCGAGGGCAAGACACCTGTTCATTATATCCGCGACTGGTATAGGGACCGTCTCTATCATTTTACACATGACCTCAGGTAGCATTCCGTCATGTCCCGGGGCTTTTCTCTTTTTGACTCGCTTTAAGGAAGGGCTACTTCCTTTGCTGTAAAAGGTGGGGTATCATTACCACGTGATTCAATCGTCATTTGTGCTCTGATACAACCCTGCTCCGGGGTGTCCGGCGTATCGTCTGGTATGAGCTCAGCAACCATGGCATCCGCCGTATCCCGCCAGTTCTCAGTGAGGTTACCTCCTTTATTTATTGTGCTCCACACTTGTGGCGTGGGTATTTTGTTACGAGTCAATTTATACACTAATCTCCAGGAGTCAGACTTCCCCTCCCAGTTAACGAGTCTCTTCCAACTATCCAGCCTCGTATGGTAAATAGTGCGCCTGCATGTTCTGAGCTGCGTTCTATATTCTAGTTTTGCCTGATCTCTAGCGTCTTTATTCAGGTGCGGTTTCTGGAATTTTTTCATGAGCCTATGAACTTTCCTTTTCATCATAGTAAGGTCTTCGCTTCACCAGGGAGTTCTTCGGAGGGTTTTTTTTACAATGTGATGGGATTGCCTCGCCGGCGGCAGCGGTTATCAAGTCCTGCATATTCTCAACAACCTCATTTAATTCTTCAGGTGTTGTACAGTCTGCTTTATCGCTTAGATTATCAAAATTCTTCGTAATTATGTGACCGAACTGCTCCCAATCTGCCCTTTTTAGGAGATACCTTCCGGGGGAGTGGGTCGCATTTTGTTCTTCACCCCCTCTCGCGACAAGCCGAAAGTGTATTAGTTCGTGGTCGCCTGTGGATTGATGCGGGATGACCTTACAGTTTTCAACCTGGTTTCCAATATCTAGTGTACTAAAGGTAGCATCGATATTCGCACTTCCAACCGGTCCGCTGAAGGTGGGCGGATCGCCAGGTTGGTTATGACAGATGAGCCCGCATGAAGCCATGGAATCGCCCACGAGCCGCCCTCTCTGAGTGGTAGTGCCGGCGTGTCATATCACCGATTTTGCGATTAAATCGGCAGCGACAATTAACTTGTTTGCCCTGACTGCGTTAATAGCTTTTTTCAAGTGCGCGAGGTAGATGTTGATATCATCTTCAAACTGAAGGTATGACGATATAAGATGGTACTTGTGATTCCTATAATTTATTTGTACAACGGTTATTGGTTACACTGGATATTTTTAGGGCAGTTATAGCAGGTTTGATTATAATTATCGCAGCCCATATGTATTCTGTAGAGGCTATTGTCAGGCATCTGGGGAATCCAGGAATAGTATTCTGCCTTGCATATGGCTCTTGTATTAAAACTATGTCATACTTATTTTTTGTCCCGTAATTCCTGATTTCACTAGTGACAGCCAAAGAGCGCCCTGCGTTGACCTGTAGTGTATTAATGTAATCCATAATCAGTCTGTGCAATTTTGCGATTTAGTGCTTGTTTAAATGCAGGGCACTCTCTGCTGCTGTCCGGATGGTTATACTCTCTTGAAAATCTTTTACATACCGCACAAATCGGATTATTTTTCGTGATGGGGCATTCCTTAAATTTGTGGCCATCCTCGCCACAATGTCCGTAGGTTTGTACATTCCTGGAGCAGTGTTTGGCTATGTGCCCAAAACCCTGGCACTGATAACAACGGATAACACCCGTCCAGTGTTGCACCCGTAGGGCATTCCATCTGCAGTACAATCTATTTAGATTTCTGGCAATGTTTCTAATTCCCGACGTCGTCTCTATTACAAAATTTTTAAACTTCAGGTTCTTGTTTTTAACCTTGAACCTTACTCTGAATTTTTCTTTAAATGCCAGCTCACTGCAGTGTTCTGCGTATTGTTCATTTTGATCAAGCACCGAGTCCGTAAATTCCTTATCTGTTAATTCCTATGGAACATTATATACTATTATTTTTGGGCCTTTTGCGTTGAGCTCTCTTGCCGAAGGTCCATATAGCATCAGGTGCTGGGCATTTTTTATTTTTGCGGCAGCGTCTTTAGTTTCCGCAATTAGGACCACACTATTGTCCTGGCCCTGTCTTATAGTTTTTATTTTTATTTTGTCGTTCCTCGGATTTATTACATTCTTGAGTTTATTTAGTGTCTCGTCATGTGTGTTTTTAGATTCCGTTTCAGCTTCTATAATGACCACGTTGGGAGTCCTTGTTGGAAGCCTTTTTATGCGGGACACTACTGATATATTCGGCTGCGCTCTCGCATCTTCAGAAACCGCTTGCGCATATGTGATTAGGACGTCGTCGGTTTGCATGTTCTCGAAAATGAGTGCTAAGCACTTTAATTTCGCCTCCAGTGCTGCGTTTCTGATTACTGTGCGTTCAGCGATCTCCATTATATTCATCGTTTTTTTTTTTTTTTAATAGGTAGGCACCTTATTCTTTCCCAATTTTGTTGCTGGCCCCCAGACAATACGACTGAATCTTTTTAACTATTTTGTTAATAGCCGTTATAGGGTCGTCCTTGCCGCCAGTATCAGATAGCTGGTCTTCCTCAGAGGCCTTTCGTTTCCTGGGGACCATGAAGCCATCTACGTCCATGTCGCCACCAAGGCTGGTGTAGCTTCTCGCTCTCGAGGTAAGTGGCTGCGGTTTTGACAATGTCTCCTCTCCTTCCATCACGTTGGGTTTTCTGGTTTTTTTTTTTTTTTAGAAGAAATCATACTGAGTCCCACGACGAGGTCGGAAGTATCTGTCCATCTCGGCAGAGCCGGCCCTTACTGATTGTGAGACAAGCCCAAATACCGCCCGGGATGCGGCAGGTGCCCCGAGGGTTGGCCGCTAGCGACTGGACTGCCCTCCAGCCATGCATCCCCTCGGTGCGCGCTATACCTTAGGATTGGAGTAAGTTTTCGTAGAGGTTTTCTTCCTCGAGGCCCGTGGATTAAGCCAAGACCCCTGATCCCCTATCCTCCTCCCGTACCTGCAGACGCGGTGACCCAGGCCCCGACGGACTAGCCGTCAGTAAACTGGGCTCGCGCCAGTGGGGGCTAGCGGGGAGGAAGGGGGAAGGACGCCGTGTTGTGTAAATGTTTGCGTGCGTGCGTGCGTGCGTGCGTGCGTGCGTGCGTGCGTGCGTGCGTGCGTGCGTGCGTGCGTGCGTGCGTGCGTGCGTGCGTGCGTGCGTGCGTGCGTGCGTGCGTGCGTGCGTGCGTGCGTGCGTGCGTGCGTGCGTGCGTGCGTGCGTGCGTGCGTGCGGGGACAAAGGGACATAAAGATGATAATTGATCAGAAAAGTAGTTAAATCGCAACTATTCGCGAGAGGAATAAACTTCCAATTGGAACGCGGAACGGTCGGTTCTCGAACCTTCGCAAAGGAAATGGAACGTAGAATACATGCGAGAAAGAGACGTACGAAAAATGCGTCGAATGCCCTGTCGAACTTTAAATCACGCGTGGTAAAGATTCGACTTAAATTCTTTGACGTGGAAGAGGCACAATTATGACAGGACATAGAATTTCTGGGGCGTTATAAAAAGGGGAAATACGATAAATTATAGGCGGGAAATATCACTAAATTTCCGAGACGGTCTTAGGAAAAATTCTAGACCAGGGGGATAACACTTTTTGTTTTACAGGAAAGCACCTCGTTAAGAAATGATTAAAGGAGATCGCCCAGGAATCGGTACTGCCGTAAACTTCAAATAGCGAAGATGCGGTAATGGAGGAAATCTTTGAAATTATGATCTACGGTCGAAAGCCGTCGCGATTTCGCCGGACAAGGAAATAGAAAATATTGAATGTTGAAATTCGAGGAACATGCGGATTTCGCACCGCGGCGCTCGCTCCACGCTACGCGTCGCGGACACGGACCGTTCGACTCCGACGAAAAAAGGAAATGGAGTGCGCGTACGCAACGGTTGACACTGGCGTCCCTCAAACTGCCTTGCGGCTTCTCGCCCGTTGCTCCACGAATCCGAGATGTCGTTTCTTTGCTAACTATTTAGGTCGCCTAAGGGATCTCTGTAGGGGATCAGAAGGATACGGGGAACCGGATTACACAATCCGGGCCGCACTTGGGAATGCTAATTACGAGGACTCTTTAATTTCTTAATCCCTGAAAACGTTAATCCTATGCCTCGCCGCGCGGTCGCCGAAATCAGCTATGTTCGTGACAGGTCCCCATTTCTCCGAGCCCCACACCCTCTCCCGTCGTTCCTAATCTCGCGGTTCCCGGCGGTCAACCCTAAGAGGCCCTCGATCCGGCGGAAAGAAAAAGGAAGAGAAAATGGGAAAGGGCCACCCCACGAGGCCCGACTCCTCGATGAATCACCCGGGCGGTCGCCCCACGCGATCGCAACCCGGTGCAGCTGTTACTAGCCCCAATAACTAGCCCTTGGAAAAAGATAGAAGAGATAGAAACGGAACACCCGAAATCGAGAATACGCAACTGTACAGGGGGGAGGAGGAACATAACCCGAGTTGTGGGCCCGGGGCCCGGTTACCTTGATTCGCCATCACAGTCTTACCGGCGCCGACTCGACGTGATGATTCGGGTTGACCTTCGCGACCTCCTCGTCGATGGCGGTGGTCTCGGGACTCGGCGATGAGATCGGCATCTGAGGTCATTGGTCGGTTTGCTAGCGTTGCGCGAACTATCGTTATTGCTGACTCAATTTTTATCGGGCGAAGAAGAACGGACTGCGGTCCACGGCCGCATTTAAAGGGTCCCCTCTGCTCGGATATTAGAAGCTTCCTAGACGTCCCATTGGCCCAATTAGCAGTTCAGGTACCCAGGACAAAGGTCCTCGGCCGGCGCGCTCCCGGGATGTGGCACCGTCGGGGGCCGGCGCGAGGACCAGGGCTGACAACTGTGAGCCCCCCCCCCCCCCCCGGACTGATCGGCGGCTTCCACGCCGATGGTTCTAATCGGGGTGTTGGTCCCGCGTGATCTGGGGCTCGATCGGGGCCGTGGCCCCAGTGGTCCCCCCGTCGAGGAGTCGCCCTGGATGTCCTCGGGGGTCCCTGAGGTGCCGCTCGGCCTTAGCATTACGGTTCTTTTTGGCCCGTCCGCCGCACCAATCCATGGCCACGGACGGGCTCCTCGGGGACACAGAGGCGCCCGCCTCGGCGGTGTCGGCGATGCCCGGGGTTTCGCAGGTGGGCTCCTGCCCGCTGGTCCGGAAAGTCGGAGCTCTCCCCGCGGGTGAACCTCTTCACGCCGCCAGGGCGAACTAAGGTCCAACCCCCCGCGAGTCCGGCATCCGGCGGCCTCTGCAGGTCCGAACCCTGCGCAGTTCCTAGGGCCCGGAGGTGAACAGGTGCCACCCTTTGTGGTGAAAGTTGCCCTCCGACGATGACCCCTAGGTGTTCTTCGTGGATGCCCCGCTGTCGCTTCCCCTGCCGACGTCTTGACGGCCCTGGATGTTTATTTGAAGTCGCCCCGCGGCGGTCGAGCGTTACGCGCACTGGCCGGGCCGTCACGCTTACAGGCTAATAAATTCGGCAAGATTTCGAAACGCTTAAATATTCGCACTGGGCGAAGGAATTTAAAGTTTCTACGAAAAAATTATTCACATGACTTATCGCCAAGGAGACTACGAAGAATGACAATGTTTCTCTTTTCACCTACTCTGCTAAAGAAAGGGATGAATTAATCAAACCCGAGGTACTTGACTAGATAAATAAAATACCTCTTTTCAGCTAAAGGGAAAGAAAAAATACTTCGAGGGGGTTTAATTCATTTGAACATTAATTTTTAAAAAAGAAGGGGTTCTCATCTTAGAGCCCTGAAAACGCTTTCTCAAGTTCGCGTTCCTTTAAGAAAACAAGATAAAATAAGTGAATATCAGGTGCATTAATGAAATAAATGTAATTCACGCCGCCAGCGGTCCTCACCGTTCCCGTCCCCTCAGCCACCGCCGTCCAGACTAGTGGTTCTCAGGCCGATTTGTGGCGAAAGGACAGCTCGATCTGTGCCGGCATTTCCCATTACGAAATACCATGTCACAACTCATATCGGAACGCGCACAGCCGGATGTTCCAATGTTTTAAAAATCATCTCAAGAAAGAAAGAGTTACAGGGGGTAATCGTGTCCCGTAGTTTTATTTTTTCAGTACGTTTGTATGTTCATAAATGAGCACCCGTAAATATAATAAATCTTCCGTTCTGCGAGTTTTTTATAAACGCAAATCTGGGTAACTTTGGTGAATTGAATTTATTCAAAATGGGTATCTAAAATGTAAAATACCATTTTCTATTTCGTATTTGAAATAAGAACAATGAAGCATTTCGGATTTCCTACTTCAAATAGATTTTGAATCTATTTCCATTTAAAATGAAATACTTCCAGAGAAATGTGGGGAAATTTTTAAATGAGAATCCCTTGAGAGTTGATATTGCCAAAATTCAAACTTTATGATAACAAAATGTATGCATACTTGCGAAGTGTTACGGGGCGGCCGAGCGGTTGCGAGGCCGGTGTGTTTGGGATAGAGATTACCCGCATCTAGCGCGTAACGAGTATTCTAATTTTGTGAGGAGATTGACCCGAGCGACTAGATCAATTCCTCTGATGGGATCTACGGAAGTGAGGATAAAGAAGGGGTTTGAACGAATGGCAATGTGGCTAGTGTACTATGATAGTTGCATTTATTCATTCGTGAGGTCTAAATTGCAATCAGCTGGGAGGGGCACCCGAAGTGCTTGGACCTAATTTTCTCTGGGTTATTATACTTCCGCGTCGCGGTACTTCGGGTGTCGCGATATCGTGCTTTAGCGGCGGTAGGTTACTGGACGCCTGGTTACTAGATCAGCTCTCTCGTTTTACTTTCTTTGACATTAGAGCCGGTAGCTACAACGACTGGCAAGGCCGCGTTCGGTCGTGCCTGACCAGGAATGCAAAGTCAAAAGAGTAGGTCGGGTCGCAGGGGGTTCAGAAGTCGATAATCAGAACACCGAGTCTAGGGTTGATCGAGTATTTATCGAGTATTCCTGTGGTCAGCTCGATAAACACCTCCCTTTACTCCTGGAATTCAGCGTCGCGCAAGAAATGGGTCGGTCAGAATTCCTGGAAATTCCAGGGATTTAAATGGGTTTCACGAAAGAGCAAGATTATCTCACTTGACCAGCGACTCTTTCATATTTCCGTTTCGTACCTTCCATACCTCCCTTTTCTCCAGGAGGTCTGTAACACGTCGAGTAAAAGAAATGGGTCGTGAAAATTCTTGGAATTTCCAGGAATTTAAAGGGGTCTAGGAAAGAGCAGGATTTAATTCTCTCCTGGCCAGGGAATTTCCAGGATTTTCAAGATTACCGCGAGTTCCCATTTGCATGTGCTAGCGAGTCGGCGTAAAGTGGGCGTTTTGCTTATTTTTCTCGGCACTCCTAAATTTTATGGCCGGAAAATGCGAAAATGGCGCGGAGGCCATTTTACGAGAGGTTTCTCGCGAATAGGAAAAGCGACAAGAAAGCGCCTCTAGCTTGATCGAGCGATCTCGTGTTTATTTTTCGAGTCTCTCGGAGATTCCCATTCGCAGGGGTCTCGCGAGATACAAAATCTTATTTACAAAGGGCAGGTATTTTCTGGAGTTAATGAGCCGAGTCTGAAATTCGGGTCAACGAGCTCGTCGAGAGCAGCCTCCTAGGGGGGTCCCCCATGGGGAAAAAAGCAGGATTTCATGGGTTTCTTCAGGGTCCAGGAGCCTCGGTCGACCTTGTCCCGGGTTCGCGTTCCCCCCGGGCAGTCTCGGGAAACAATTCTTCCCGGTCACCACCTCCTGAAGAGGGCACCAGAAGTGCTACAGCGCGTCAAAACCGCCACTTTTCTCCGGGAAAAATGCCCCGGCAATCTCGCGTCCTCCCTTTACCGACCCTTCTTCCACCACAGGGTCTGAAGCTGCTGTAAAGGAAATTCCGCGATTCTTCGGGAAGGGAGGACCTCTTTTCGAGGTCTTCTGGTCTCATCCTCTCGGTGCATCTGGTACACGCAGAAAAGAAAAAGGAAAAAGAAAAAAGATGAACCAATTTTATTTCATTCTCTTAATTTCAAAATCCACTTACTCGAACCAGCCAAATAGTTTCGATGAGATCGCCTTTGTCACCTTTAGAAAATATCTTCAGTAAATAACGATAACCCCAAAATCTTCGTTAAATTCACCGAGTTGCTTCAGTATCTCGCGTTCTTTGGCAAATTTATGTCGAAATTATAAGCAGGTACTTTCCAATCAAATATTTAATCAATTTTGTCACACCGACCAGGCATTTTGTCGGCGTGACAACTACCGTGTGTTGATCGGGAATTCATCGATTTTTACTAGATATTTTTCTGCGTGTACCAAGAGGAGAATTTTTGCGGCGTTTCGGAGGGGGATCTAGGGTAAATGGCGAGGGGCCTTAGTGTCGATAGAACTCTTCAGGGCCGTGGGGCCCCGCCAGGGACGCCGCCCTGGCGTGGGGCCTTGAGATGCGCCGCGCGAGCCCGCGCCACTTCCGGGATATCAACGATGCGTCCGTCGGGCCCCAGGTACCTTGTTGGTGAAATGGGGCCCACTATCTTCACGGGGAGCCATGGATTACGGCCCCCTCTTCGGGGGCCTCGTACACCCAGGGCTCGTACTGCACCTCGTATTCCGCCATCGCTGCCGTCTCCCGCGCGTGCGCCGCCAGGTGCGCTGCCTTCGCTCGAGTGACCTTCAACCGTGGAAGCGAGTCGAGCTTGCGAAGGATCCCCTACCTGGCTTGATCAGCGGCTGGGTTCGGTCTTTTGATTGACCCAGCCGGATGACTGTGCGTGAACACCTTCATCCCGTGGCGTGCCCTAGGGTTGGAGGTCTCCTAGAAGCCTCCCGTCCAACGGAAGTCGCAGTGCCGCCGTCTGGTCCTGACTCGGTGGTTGGATCGCTGGAGTACCGGGTGGCACTACTGTAGCTCGCAGGATAGTGGTCCTCGACAGGGAGTCCGGCGGTCTCGGTCTCTGACTCGGTAGGAACGGAGTACCGGGGACCAGGAGCTCCACTCGAAGTTTTTTGAAAATGACCGGCGATATGACAATTGACTAAAGACGTGTGACTTCTGACACTATGACTGACATGCCGTCTTGATCTGACTGCTGGTTTTATTAGCAGTGCGTTCCAATTGGTGGGGGTTTCTTAGGGCCCAGGTGAGGGTGGCGCGTCTGGGTCGTGCTGACGCGTTGCGTAGTCATCAGGTTATTCGCCTCGGGTCGATCGATGTCTTCTGGAGCCATTTGGCCGATGAACTTGTTGGATCCTTTTGCAAGAAATTCTTAATTGCGTTTCTGTATTCGAATTTCTGTGGCTAGCTCCGATGATCGGAAAATGGATTTTTCCCCTACGTTAGGGTACGGAGGGTGTCTACGTAACAGAAGAAATCACCGATGGATGCGACATGTCTCTAAGAAGTCCGTTTATCGAATGCCCCGATTCCTTTTCCCTTCGAGCTCTGGTCCTCCGCCGCCTCTCAAGGGTTGGGTCATCCTCGCCCTCGCGTTGTTTACGTCTTCTGAAGAGCTGGGTGGGGTGATGTGGTCCAGAGAAAAAGAAATACGCCTTCATTCGGCCTCCCTGATCCGTGTGTCGTCCTCGGCACACTTTATCTCCACCTCTCATGTCCACCTAGAACAACTTTATAAAATTCGCTGGCATTAACATTGCCGTGGGACCCTCGGAACCTGGAACGGTAGTGTCCACAACCCGGCACATGTCCATTTCGCGATAGAATGATCACGTCCATCTGCGAACACGGTGCGTGTTACCGATATTACCAGGATGGCGCCTGGGATTGGGTTGAGGACGGTAATACATTGGTTCAGTCAGCTGATGGTTAAGATCGAGAGAATGTCAGCAAATTTCAACCATCCTCTCGTCTTGACCAGCTGGTCCGGACCCCGGTCAACAACCTTGCTGGACGCCACCTGTAGCACGAGCACCTGACCGGAGGCTCTCTCGGCTAGAAGCGACCCAACTCCACGGCAGTTTGGCGTCGGCCTTGCCATTGGTATTTAACCCGTACTTCCTTGCCATCGGGCTACGCTTGAGTCCTACCCACTCGCAGCGTTCCCGTGGCTCCGGTCTACGCCGCGAGGCTCCTTAACATTTGGCCCACGCCACAAGGACTAAGCTAAAGCGCCTCATAGACTCGACCAAACCTGTCTCGCATAGTACCGGTCTCCTCCACAGGCCTCTTACCACCGCGCCACCGGCACTGAGCTAGAGCACCTCGTGACTTGACCAACAACGGTTTTCTCAAGGCACCGGCCTACGCCATGGGTCCCGTACCACCCGATCTGCGCCACCAGACCCGAGCTAGAGCCCCCGTGACTCGGCCAACGATTACTCCACCTTGTGACGTCGCTCATCCTTGCCTCCTCGAGACCTCCAACAGCGCCGCAACCGGCCGTCTGGTAGTCCAACTACCAATGGTTCTTCGAAATATCACTCCTGCGCGCTCATCGGTCTCCTACGACCCAGCATTGTCGACCTTGATTCCGATCCCGACCGTGTTTTCCTTCCTCAACGTATACAGGAGAAAAATTAGGCTCGGGTGACAAAAATCTTTTCTTGCTCGACTCAAGAGCGTCGAATGTAATCCATCGACGTAAACGGTCGATCGCAACGACACTCCTCCGTCCCGTGGCTTTTCGGAGTTGCCGCAGGTCCTCGACTTCGTACCGGTCCGGAAGTACAGCCGTGACTTTAAATGGCTCCTTGGCCTTGGTCACCAACTTCCAACTCTGTCCCGTCGCCGCTGGATTAGCAGCCACTCTTACAACGTCCCTTATTGGAACTCCAAAGATCGAAGATCGGCGAGCAGTTGGTCAAGTGCTTTGATCACCCAATTCGTCTTTGTATCTCGGACAGGCTCGAGAACGCAAAAGTTTGTAAAACGGCCTACAATGACTAAAATTTGCGTATTCTTCTGTTTACTCCGAACAAATGGCCCCACGTGGTCTAAATGCAGGGTATGTAACGGGACGGCGATCTTCTCAACGGGGTGCAAGAACCCTGGCTTTCGTCCCGAGGTTGAATTGTAATATAAACAATTCAGGCAAGCTCGGACATACTTGGACACAAGCCGATGCATTCTGGTGAACCAGTAATTTTCCCTAACCATTTCTAAAGGCTTCACAAGTGCGAAGTGGCCCTGATCGTCGTGGCACAGCTTAACGATGTTAAAACGTGCCATCCGTGGACCCAGTAAAAAGGCTTGAATACAATAGGATTCAATGTCTCACAGTTTCAACGTAAAAGTGATGATTTTTTATTCTATTTAATAACTGACTTTTCTCTCCAGGTCCAATTCCCACAACAGGAATATATTTTCTGTGAATCAATTATATACTATTCTCCTTGTGTACTCCGATTTTTGTTCAATTTCGAAAACAGGAATATATTTCTGCTTTGTTTAATTCCTTCTAGTCCGGCAAAAAATGTCGATATTAAATTGTTGTGTATTCCGTTCAGAGGAATACATTATAGGAAAGCCTAATTCCTTCCAGTTCCTTTAAAAAATGTTGTACATTCAATTGCCTTGAATTCTTTTTTTGGAATATAAGTTTGTAACTTCAAATTTAAATCAATTCCACTTTATATACCCGAGAGATTAAGTAGTTGAATTCCAATATTTGGGACTGGTTTCATATGCATTGTATTCTCCTTAATTCCAAACATAAATTTGATTAAACCCCATGCATTTTAAAGAGTAATTACTAAATAAACATAAAATTTCACATTTTTTATATGCGAAAGTGAGGAGAAGGTATCATTGGACAGAATTCTAAAAAATTGCCATTGTAATTTACGCATTAATTAGTTACGCCTTTAATGTCAGTGCACGAAAAGAAATAATTTTATTATAATTACTACAGCGACATGGTCAAAGTACTGTGGTAAATGAAACCGCATAAATGGTGAAATTTACCACATAGAATAATAAACGTAACCTTGCCAATAGGTACTGTGTCCATGGCGCTGGGCTTAAAAGGTGCAGTAGTAGTCAACATTTCAAATGGTAATATTAACTTTATGAACAACTTATAATAATTATAATAAGATAGAAGGTTTATCTGGTAGCTGTAACCACAATTATAGAAAGATTTTATATATTGCAAGGTTACTCTAAACTTGCTTATGTAATGCGACCGAATTCCTTATCCCTAGTCGGCAAACCGTCCTACGCCCGGGGTTCGGTAGAAAAAAGGGGTCGAGCCCAATATTTGGCCCTTCCGGTGAGCCCAATTTATTTGCCGGGGCGCCAGGTGCGTGCGAGCGCGCCTCGGACTTCGGAAACCCGGCCGTACGAGCACGAAAACCCGGCCCTTAGATCAGGGCCACCCGGGCGTAGCAGACCAGCCACTCAGCCCCGCGAAGACCTTACGCCCTTGGCGGTACGGCAGAACTGGGGGGTTCATTACGAATGGGAACGTGAGTGAGGGAGGAGGGTCGGGCCCAGAATTCGCTAAAAGGGACAAAGACAATTTTGTAAAACACAATTTTCGACAGACCTTCCCTTCGGGAGATTTATTTTTCCCATCCGGCCTTATCACGGGAGCAGGTCATAATATCTACGTCAGAGTCGCAACGGGAAAACTAAAGCGGGGGGGGACAGAAAATTAACGGGACCAATTACTGAAAATAAGGTACGCGATCACAACGCGAAGTTCCCGGTAGAAGTCCGGACAGGGAACAACACCCTAGCGGGCGGACCACCTACTTGCCCCTTGGGCGTCCGGGCTTACCGCAATCATGACAAGTCGCTACATTTCCGCGCGAATTTCTAACCTTTTCGATCTTCGCGTTTCGCGTGACTACGCGCTTTGCACCCTTGCCTACCGAACTCTGTGCGGTGAAAACGAGGCATCGGTTTAGGTCCGCAATAGTTTTGTGGCGCGCCGCCATGACGGTAGTACGAATGCCCTCACCGTGGATTCCATACGCTACACATGAAACCAGGTTATCTTCCGTTAGGTCACGTCGCAATTTGGTTAGTTTTCTCACCTTCCTGAAGCAATACGTTTGAAGGTCCGGACCGGGCGTACTCTTGTATTCTACAGATTCCGTGAAAAGCGTCCCAAAATCAATGTCTCCCGGAAACTGTCTAGTTAATGCGGCCGCGAATGCTGTCCAAGAAAGTTGCGATCCCGCGATCACCTGATCGTACCACACACTTGCATTACCCCGCAATTGGCAAACGGCTAGATAGAGCTTCGTTCTTTTGTCCCAGTAATAAAGGATCGCACCCGTTTCCACCCTTTCCAACCACTCGGTAACCACTAATTTACTCGGGTCAAATTCTGGCAAAAACTTTTCATTCAGATTATGATTCGGTTCACGCCTGAAGAGTAAGCGAGTAGAAGTGAGAACGTCGTTCAGAGGCCTGAAACCCGCGAAAACAAGAGAGATTGGCGATCCGAATGGGCGCGAAGCCCGAAACTGTAGCGACAGAAGAGCCTCCCTCGCCGGTGCGAAACAATTAATGCTAATCCGATTATTGGGAAAACAACATTCAACCCTTTTCAGCAGGAGGGTAAATAAGGCCCAGGGGTCGAGGTATAGGAGTGAGTGGACCTCGCACAGCCTTGCGGCCCGTAAGAGTGAGAGAGAACATCTAGGAGCCTCGAGAAGACGCCCAAGCCGAGCTATCCTTGTTTATTACAGTTAATGATTCATTCACATTCACTCAGTTGCTCTCCAATCTGCTCTGATTTTCCTCCTTCGTAATGGAACGATGGTTACGGGTTTGCAACGAACGGGGAATAATATAATAAATACACCGAGAAAAAAATCTTTTCGCACAAAATATTTCTTTGAATGGAGTTAAAGAAACTGTAGCATAATATCCAAGAAATATAGTCCTTACTCAAAAATGCTGAACATTTAAATCTGACGCACTGTAATAGAAAGTTCATATCTTAAAATAATAAAGTAAGAATTCGATACTATGTGTTTCATTTCTTTAACTTTATTCGAAGAAATAATTTCCTTAACACGTTGAGCGCGGAACCGACTTTGCTGAGCTTTCCATTTGGGCGGCACAATTTTTTATACATAGGATTCTTGATGCCGTGTCCGTCCCAAGGGACCGACGCCGCCTAGACGGGGGGTTCACCGTCGGTCCCCAGGGACCGATGCCGCACTCAACGTGTTAACGGCGTTCACCACCAAAGTGGGGACGATGACTTCCACCGCTAGATGGCATCAGCATTGAATTCGGTGGGAGGTAACCAAAACGTACTTTCTCGCTCGGATGAGGGAGACGCGACGCACAATGGGCAGTGTTTAGCAACGGGCGAAAAATGTGTGCGTATTTTGCACGTATACAACTCACACACGGCTAGACGCCTCTGAACTAGGCGCCGAACGTGTGTGACGCCCGGCCGCACGCACACGCCAGTTGGACGCTCCGCCTAGTCGGCAACGGTTGTTAAGGAATGCCCAAATTCCTCGCGAGAAACTCGAAAATTCTGAAAAAGGTGCTCTACGGGGACAACGATTTTGAGCGTATTTCTCAACTGATTGAGCACAACGAGTGCTCGTTTTAAAAATAAAATATTGACGTGTGTTTATATGGGAGCGATTTTCGATCAAGCACCTCCTTCCTAGGTAAAAGGGCATTGAAATTATGTCGTTGCACTTTTTTATATGAAAATGACCACTTATCGAAAATCGGTCCAATATAAACACAGATCAACATTTCATCTTCAATGTGAATACTCGTTAAGCTCGATCGGTTTAGAAATACGTTCGGAATCGTTGTCCCCGTGGGGCCCTGCAAAATCGCTAGAATGGTGAGCGCCCTTAAAAGGAGATGGAATTTTTTATTTAGCAATTTTTTTTCTCAGTTCAAAGAGATAAAGTATGTTCTCACAAGTAAGAAATCATTTCTTTCAATAGACAGTTTATAATGTTCTACCGTTATTTGCTGCAATTAAACGCGTTACAGTTAAAAAAATTCGTAAAATATTCCTTTGAAATAAAAAACATTTCTTTGAGGTAATTCCATGTCCTTTCTAGCGACACACTGTTATCTCACCCAAATGAATATGATTTCAAAAAATAATTTTTCTCTGAATCGAAGGAATTTTCTTTCTCGGTGTAAGGATTTAAATAAAAAGATTTACCATTTTCTCAAACGTTTATGCAGAGCTGAGTGTAATAGATGTCTGAATCTATTTAAAATAAAAAATGTAAAATACATTCATAAAATCCACAACTTGTAAAATGGGAAACGGTTTTGTGTTTTCCGTTTAAAATATAAAATATGAAATGTATATTTGAAATAGGTTAGTGTAAGTAATAAAGATGAATCTTTAAAGTATACTGAGAACTCGTGAGAACTTATGTGAATTTCAGATAGGACTTGTAGTTGTATTTAAAGTACAAGTAAACAATTTAATTTAATCAGTTTTGCGAAAGTGGCTATTTCGCGTTATGTGTGTTGTTTGACTTTTTCAAAAGTTGATTCAGTTGATAGAACAAGTATCATTCTGATCGGTTCTTTTCTAATATTCTCATTTCTCTGGAAATATTTAATTTTAAATGGAAACGGATTTAAAATCTATTTAAAGTGGGAAATCCAAAATACTTTATTGTTCTTATTTCAAATACGAAATAGAAAATAGTATTTTACATTTTAGGTACCTATTTTGAATTAATTCAATTCGCCAAAATTACTCAGATTTGCGTTTATAAAAAAACTCGCGTGAAAGAAGACTTATATTATGGGTACCCATTTACATGTTTATTTAATTGTTTACAGATGTTCATTTATTCGAGGAATACGGAGAAAGATGTAGAACGTAAATATATAAGAGACATGAAATTATGATTCCGTTTGTATGTCTGAAAGTGGATGCAATACAAATTTTCCTGCTGCATTTAACTGTCTAAATATTAATAGATTGTTTTTTCTTACGCTAAGATCATATTGATACTTCATTTCAGTGGATGGAACAACTGAATCGTTAAGAAACTAATTCATTTTTAATAGAACATATTTTAATATAAAGTTTAAGAAAGTCTGTAAGTAATCATTTAACAAAAACCACGTATGTGCCACTTTATAAGTGTTAAGTAGTCAGGAACAGTTCGGAATAATATTTAAATCATTTTCATTAATTGTTTTTGTTTATTAACATTTATTTTCTTAGGGAAATCTATTCTGCCGCTTGGGCTATTCAAACTCCGTGCTGCTCCCGCGGGTAGTACGCTGTGCGGCTGAAGGGAGCAGCAGGTTCGCAAGGAAGCCATCGACGCGCTTGCGATCGAGCGAGACGCTCTGCATCAAAAAACTCGGTAGAGTTTCAAGTCAAATATATTTGTGAGCGAGAAACTCACAGCGTTGTGTGCTGAGAAAAACGCGACCCGCGCGCTTGAGCTCGAGCGAGACTCTACGGAGTTTTATACGCCAAGGATCGAAATTTTAGGAGTGAGGGAAACTACTCTCCCCATTACTATAGAAAAAGAAATGAATGTCTGATCAGCTAAAGGAATCAAGTAAAAATTCTGTTTTTTTTTTTTTCTAATTTACTTGACTCCGAACGTTAGTACCTACGTGAAGATATAGTACCTTACAATTTTTCGGCACTTTCAGAATCGTGGTTCTGTTATCATCATCGTCGGCGCCCCAGTCACAGACTCGTTTTTCGCAGACATGATAGGTGGACTGTCATACATTTTTTGGGCAGCCAATATGCGACACCCCCGCTCGGAAAGAAAGGAACTATACCCATCCCAGCTTTAACCTGATTGGATTTTTCTAGAAAAAAAGTTTCTTGCTGTTTTTGTGATGCCGAAGTCAAGTCAAATAATATAATTTCAAAATTAAAAATGGTGGACCCAATATATCGAATAACATAATTTTAAAATGATTGGATTATTATAATAAACTGTTTAGCGTGGTTTTTATAACCGCTTAATCCAAACCTGGTAATAAAATTTTGAAATTCAAGATGGCTGTTCCAATATGGCGGATAAAAATATAAAAACGGTTGGATTTTTATAAAAATTGGTACCTCGCGGTTTTTGTGGTCGCTGAATCCAAATTTGATATTAGAGTTTAAAAATTCACATCGGCGGGTAAATTATGGTGCCATTCGAAATGCTGAGCATGTTAATGTAAAAAAAGTACATTTATATATACTGCGTTAACGAAATATACATATTCTTAGTAACTATTTACAAATTATATGTTTGCAGTAATTAAATTTTGATATTATAAGAATGTGTCAGATACATTTGCCGATTTTATTATTAATAATAGACATTAACATTTTTGTTTCCGAATGGAGTGAAATCCCCTCAAAACACCTTCGGTGTACAAACATGTAGCCAAATACATTTATCTTTATTCAAATAATTGCAAAAATAGTTCAAATTGCTCCCTTCCCGTGAAAAGCGCAAATCATCTATTTTCGCCAAATATAGTTGAACGTTCATTCCATTAAAGTCTCAGCTAAAATCTTTTTGCCAAATGTCACAGCACACTTGGTTTCACGTTGTTGTACGTACAAGATTTTCTGCTTCCTCAAACCGAAGGCAAATATAAAAACTATATTGAAACAAATAAAAAAAATTAGAAACTAAATTTGAAAACAATATTTTATTTGGCGAGCACCAAAATGATCATATCCTAGGAGTATACCTCGGGTGCTCGTCAAATAAAATATTGTTTTCGAATTTAGTTTCTAATTTTTTTATTTGTTTCGATATAGTTTTTAATATTTGTCTTCAGTTTGAGGAAGCAGAAAATCTGGTACATACAACATACATGAAACCAAATATACTGCGACATTTGACAAAAAGATTTTAACTAAGACTTTAATGGAATGAATGTTCGACTATATTTGGCAAAAGTAGTTGATTTGAGCTTTTCATGGGAAGGGAGCAATTTGAGCTACTTTTGCAATTATTTGAATAAAGATAAATGTACATGGCTAAATTTCTGTACACCGATGGTGTTTTGAGGGGATATAGTAAACTGGAATACTCGCCAGTGTGGCCGGCTTTTGTACGGTCCAGTTACAAATTAAGTTCGGCACCATCACTACACGATGCCGATTGCGAATGATATTAACGGCGTTCACCACCAAGTGGGGACGATGACTTCCACCGCTAGATGGCATTAGCATCGAATTCGGTGGGAGGTAACCAAAACGTACTTTCTCGCTCGGATGAGGGAGACGCGACGCATAATGGGCAGTGTTTAGCAACGGGCGAAAAATGTGTGCGTATTTTGCACGTATACAACTCACACAACGGCTAGACGCCTCTGGACTAGGCGCCGAAATGTGTGCGACACTCGGCCGCACGCACACGCAAGTTGGACGCTCCGCCTAGAGTCGGCAACGGTTGCTAAGGAATGCCCAAATTCCTCGCGAGAAACTTGAAAATCCTGAAAAAGGTGCTCCACGGGGACAACGATTTTGAGCGTATTTCTCAACCGATTGAGCTCAACGAGTGCTCGTTTTAAAGATAAAATGTTGACGTGTGTTTATATGGGAGCAATTTTCGATCAAGCACCTCCTTCCTAGGTAAAAGGGCATTGAAATTATGTCGTTGCACTTTTTTATATGATAATGACCACTTATCGAAAATCGCTCCCATATAAACACAGGTCAACATTTCATCTTCGATATGAGCACTCGTTAAGCTCGATCGGTTTAGAAATACGTTCGGAATCGTTGTCCCCGTGAGGCCCTGCAAAATCGCTGGAGTGGTGAACGCCCGTTAAACTTTCGTTTTGGACTGTACAAACGGTACGTACACAGTGGTTTACCTGGGAGTGGAACAGTGACGGAGAACCATCCATCATTTCATCTTTCTCAGGCGATGTTTACTGGACTTCGTGCAGGAAGGATACAGATGCATCCAAGTCTCTCTCACTCTGTAACAAGCATGCCGTGTACGCTTATCCTGACGAGCGTTCTAGTATACTATATTTCAGTGCTACAAAGATGAGAACAAAGAACAAATGGCGGCCACCTTTGTTGCTAGTGTTCACGTAATTTACATGTAGATAAAAAAAAACTGAAGTACATTATAACTTTTATTATTGTTTGCAATTTTTACAATTTACAATGCAATTTCACGATTTTTATGAATGTATGCACACGAAAGATCGCGATGCACAACTGATCTTCAATATTTTTTTTTATTATTCTTCGATTCGTGTAACCGTGCTAGGTGGCTCGGGAAGTTAATCGAAAATCTAACTAAATGCAATCGTCATCTGCCCTCCTTTATATAGGTTTGGGAACTTCCCTCTTTTCTTATGAACCTCCAATCCTCGCCCAGGTCGGGTAGTTTACACGGTCCCGATTGGACTCGCCTTTGGAGTTCGCACGGTCACGTGAGCACCTAAACTTCCCAGCTCGCCATTGGTCTCAGTCTTTGAACTGAGAAAAAAAATTGCTAAATAAAAAATTCCATCTCCTTTTAAGGGCGCTCACCACTCTAGCGATTTTGCAGGGCCTCACGGGGACAACGATTTCGAACGTATTTCTAAACCGATCGAGCTTAACGAGTGCTCATATCGAAGATGAAANACGTGATTATGGAGGCTCTAAGGAAGAACCCGCTGCCCGTGAAATTTCATTTTCCGAAAGAAAAATATCCTTTTTTGGTTCTTGTCCGAGATAATTACAACATTTTCGTCGAAAATAGATATTTCATGAGCAGCGCGTTATTTCTTAGGACCTCCATAATCACGTGTTAAAGTTTCAGATAATTTGATGCACCCAGTTTGGAGAAAAGTTTTATAAATGTTTTGACTTTTTGGTATGTACATATCACACTTTCATATCACCTTAAGGGGATGTGAAAGTGACATCAGAGGGTCAATCGTTCATAAAAGTATTTTCCGGAGTGGATGTATCAATTTGTTTCAAATTTTACCACATGAATAAGGAGACCCTACGATAGGTCCTGAAACTCGAGAAATTTCATTTTTTATAAAAAATTTGTTTTCATATTCTTAGAAGCCAGATTCATATCACCTCAAGGGGATATGAAACTAGCTTCTGAGAAATCAATTGTTTATGAAAGTTTTCACTGAAATGTGTGTACTCAAATATTTGAAATTTTACCACATGAGTATGGATGTTTTCATAGGTTTGATATTATTATTGGTTTGTACTAAACTGGGGGGAATGAACTGGGGGGACTGATTTACTAATGTCACGGCATTGCATATATAGAGTAACTCGTTATATGTTTAATGCATTTAAAATTAAAATAGCTCCAAGTAGTTATACTTATATCAATCACTTTACTGAATATATTGAAGATAGTTGCAACAGGTTAATAAAATTCATTTAAAATTAAAATAATTCTAAATAGTGACGATAGTGAATATTCATAAAGGAACAAAAGCGAAACGATCGATGGTCCACGGGCCGAGGAGGTATTCTCTCAGGAAATAATGAATTTTAATACTCGAAATAACTTGAAAATTAGTTGAAAATCACAAACAAAAATCACTGGAAATCATTGGAAACCAAACATTGCCACAATTTTAAGACCGACTGTCGCTTGTTACCGAATCGCCTTGTTGTTTTCCATTTGAATTCAAAGGCAATCGGATCTCAAAGAAGGAAATCGTTTTCACTGATTTCCGAGTGAACAGCCCCTCGCCATGGTAACCCCTGTTTACTCGCGAGAAAACGTCATTGTTGCCTAAACACCAGATAAGGCTGAACTAAAACTGAACTAAGGCTGTCCCTACGAGCAGTGGATAAAAAAGGCACTTAATCCTGGACCATTGAACCGAGCAGTTGGACTCTTTCGAATACTCTAGTTTTCTGGCATACACGGATATCGTTTTAACAATAAGTCACCATAGTATTCTACTCGTAAATCTACGGAAAATATAAAGACTTGTCAACAGTAGACACTTCTCATTAATTTAACCTCTTACACTAGTTATAATTGTATCAGTCTTTTCAAAGAACAGATTGGGGACAGCCGTAACAAGGCAAGTTCATTTCAATAATCAACGTTGTCGCAAGAACATTCAGTAAAATTTACTTTCAACAGACCTTTTGGACATGAGAACATGCCTTATACGCATAAGAAATTCATAAATACAATGAAAAATAAAATATATCATTATCACATTTACAATTTAACCTGTATATTGTTTTCAAGTCTGCCAAATTTTATCAAATCGTGGATTTAAACGTTCAAAATCACGTAGAAATCAGTTCGAAATCGTCAGAAATTACCGAAATACTGTTAACTTTTTAAGGCCGAACGTCACGTCTTACCGACTCGTATTGTTGTTTATCATATGAAATCAAAGGCAATCGAGTCACACAGAAGTAAGTCATTTTCACTGATTTCCAAGTGAATAGCTCCTTGGTCATTTTCATACGAATCATAGATTAACACTAGAACTACCGGCGGATTTTTTTGTACAGGTGGGCCATTTAAAACCAGTCATTTTGACTACTCGAAGTAGTTCCAGCGTTAATATAGTCTGCTGTGTTTTTACGTATTTATCAACTTATACATCTCATTTTTAAATATACACTCAATTTTTCAAATTAATAAGTATCGTTACATTTGTCCCGACAAGTTTTACAATCGCACTCGGAAAATAAAGTTGCCAATTTTTCATAAACATTTAAAGCGATATATTTTATACCATCTTTTAGTGGAAGGTTCGGTTAATATGTGTATGTACCCACCCAGGCACCGCGGAACGTGTAATATCCGTAAATTAATCGTATATAAATGTTTATTGAACGTATATAAGATATATACAGATATCTATGAACTCTATTTTAGATACACTCAAAGGCTAGATGTCCAGATATGGTACGTAATATATATATCATAGATGTCTACAATAGATGGTCTATAGATATACATACGTATTTGTAAAAAAAATGAAATTCATAACACTTTTTGAGCACAGTCTGTTTGAAAACATGTTCAGTAAATCTATGCAGAAGAATCCTGCTATTTTTGACACAGAAAAATTTGGTTGCAATTGTCGGAATTTGAACCCGGGAGTCACGGGTAGGAAGTAAGAACGCTAACTATAATGCTACCAAAGCCTATAAAGGAATAAATATTATTCTGTCTTAAGAAGACCGCTCCGGTACTTCTCAATCAGTGCTAAAGATACTTATTGCATCTTATAAGTTTATTCTTAAAAAAAAAAAATTGGAGGTGATTGTAAAATCAAGTTATTTAAAAAATTGCAACAGTATGTTATAAAATCATCTTTTTATTTAAAAGTGTATAATAAATGTATACCGATTTAGTCTTAAGAAGACCGCTCCGGTACTTCTCAATCAGTGCTAAAGATACTTATTGCATCTTATAAGTTTATTCTTAAAAAAAAAAAAGGAATTGTAACAAACATTATAAATAATATCTTTAAACTTGGGAAACGTATCGAGACATCACTATCAATTAGCACTATCATTAGCACTATCATTAGCACTGTCAATGTTCAACAGTAATTTCATGTTTGTTAAACCAAGCATTCTGTTGTTACCGACATCTTTCGTATAATGGTATCGGTGAATAATATTTTCCTGAGTTCAATATTTTTTGTTTGTATTAAATCGAAGGGAGGTGAAACTGAATTATTTCTGCCGTGGCATTGCTTATACACGGAGAAAAATAAGAGCTTAAAAGTTACAGATGCCTATCTGTTGGAAATGTCTGTTCTCGATACAGTTGAAAGCTGTCCCATTAAACAATTAATTCAGCTAACTCTACTTTCTCACGTGTACAGTAAGCAGAAACATTTCTTTAAGAGCCATCTACAAATGCAACTGAAAATGGCTATTGATATTGACAGGGATAAAACTGGGATATTTGAAACATTATAAAATTGTAGGAGCAACAAAAAATATATGTTGATATTACAGATTCACTCTGTTCAGCTTATCGTTGTCGAAAAGGTTAAACATATTGGAAAACACTATGGATAAAATCTGAAGATTTCATAGATTGAATCTGTTAAATCTACAGATTTCTTCTGTGGAAGTACCATATGCAAGCATTCACATAAACAGTCGAATGTGCATGCGAGCAGTTACGTATCGGAATATCTTTCTTCTAGTGAATGGCACGCGTGATGCCTCGATCAGCCTCGCTGCCAATAACTGTCGGTTCCTGTTTAATTTTAGTATTTTCACATTAATTATTGTGTCCATGATATATAACTTCACATTCAGGTAACTCAATCATCTTAGACGAAGTTCTAAAAATATACTACTTCACGTTTTTCAGGGAATTCTAAAGCTCGTGACAAACCTTAACAACATCTTATATACGTTAAAAATCCAAGGGAAGTATTGTTTACTAAATTTAAAAAAGTTGACCGTTTCATAAATAAAGATATTTAAAGTCAAATGTTATGCAACCTTTAAACTGCAACATTAGTGTTTATATTGGATTTTTTCAAATTTCCTGATAATCATTTTAAAGGTATACTTACATTCTATAGGTATCCAGGCTGACAAAACGGAAAACAAAAACTTCTTCATAACCATCGAAAAGATTGAATATGATTCATTCTTGATTGTAAAGGGGTTTTAGATTTCTGTTCTGGCATATGAGAGAATATAAAATTAAAAGAACTATTTAGGAATTTGAGGAGGTTGTAATATTAACATTTTAATATCGTGACACTTTACAAACGTATATCTGTAACTATTACAGAATGTTATCTGGAACCTTTACAAAAATGTCCTGTTATCCTTACAGATATTGTTCCATTATTTTTACATGTATCAAGTTGTATCCTTTACAGTTACTCATCCGGAATACGTCCGGACTTTTATCCGTAACACTTACAAATATTTTCTTGTAATCTCTTCAGATAGTTATCTGTAATCTTTACGGAATCGAGTAACAGAGACTTGACTGTAACGCTAACAGAAATAACTGCTGTCCCTATTCTAACAGATAAAATCGGTGCATTTTACAGATTTTTCTATAAGTTTAACAGATTTTTTTCTCCGCGTACAGTATTTGGTTACATATTTAATGCATTTAAAATTAAAATAGCTCCAAGTAGTTATACTTATATCAATCACTTTACTGAATATATTGAAGATAGTTGCAACAGGTTAATAAAATTTATTTGCGTTAGACCTTTTGAACATTCGAACATGCCTCGGACACATAAAAGGTTCATAAACAGAATAAAAAATAAAATAAATTGTTTACCGTTTAATCTGTATATTGGTTACAGATCTGCTAAACATTATATTTATTTTTGTACCAATCNTTGCCATTTCTCTCTGTTCCGCGCGATCCTCCCGGTAGCACGTCACGTCTCCCTCTAGGTGATGCGGACTTTTTAACACTAGAAAGACCGACAGATTTTTTTTATACAGGATGAGCCATTTGAAACAAGTCATTTCGACCCCAGTAGTTGGTAGTTCTAGTGTTAATTTGTCTAAGGACCCCACAAAGTGTATAATAAATGTATACCGATTCACTTTCAAGATACTCAACTCATAATTTTAGTACAACCTTATACACTAAAAGTGCATGAATGTTGTGAATATTATTTAAAGATTTTTCATTTAAATGTGCGCAATTTTTTACAGTGTAACTACATTTTTGTAAGCTGCCAAAGTTGAATATGAACTATCAATTTAACATTTTCTAATAATTTAGATTTTTATTCAGGGTATCTAGACTTTCATGATATATGTACTGAAATATAGAGATGAAGAAGATTTACATATATATTCACGGGATAATTTTATTGTGCAGACCATAGATAATGTAAGTTTTCTATATTTATGTCCTAATTTGTCCGTCCAACATAAGTATATTATACTTCATACAGTGCCCGGTAATACATCATAATTTACACAGTGGTAATAAATCATGATATATGGTCACCAGCCAAAAAGGAAGTAAATAAAAAATCAAAGTATGGACGAAATTAACATTTTTATCAAGTTGGAATTTATATATAAACATTAAGTATGTATGAAAAATGTTAGGTTACATGAGGTGTCTTTTTATTTTTCTAAAAAACCTAATAAATATCAACAGTAAACAAAGAAATATTCTTAAAGTATTAACATCAGTTATTAGTATTTCTTTCAAATTTGAAATTATCCCAAGATTGGTATACTGAGTATTATGCAATCATTGGATACCCCTGACGCTCTGTCTACAAGATGTAATTGTAATATTATCTTTTTTTCTAATATTAATCATATCGAACTAAAATTATAGATTTTTTAGTTAAATATGGTAAATCATCACGCGGCCAAAATAAACATCTCCGTCATCTATTCCGCTTCTAGTTAAAGTAATTGGTAACTGTATTTTCATCCAAGCATGGGATATCATATAAACGCATTCCACGAAATTTAAAGACATGGTACTACATCGTATTTCCTTACGGTATTCATAGCGAAGAAAAAGGTCTCGTACAAAGTTTGATCTTCAAACATTTAAAGACTTACATGTGATCAGCAGGCAGATATTTTGAACATTTATTGAAATAAAATAGTACATAATTTACTGAGATATATTTTGATATATTACGCTGATAATTGTTTTAATTGAATAAAATTTGCTTCTCATTTTTAATTTTGTACAAAAATGTTATTTATTATTACAACCTCTTACGGTTCGCCCCTGTTTCATTACCCAGTTTTCATATTCATGTTTTATCTTCCAATGGGTTACTATTTAATAATTACCAGAGAAAAACACAGTTATTTCATAACTGTTTAAGTAATATCTGAAAAAACGTGAAAATAAAGTTTTAAAATTCACCAGGGGTCATATTTTGTAGTATACGTGGATTCAGATCTGACGATGGTACAAAAATATTGGAGTTTTGATTTCTTGTAAGTTCAAGTCCAGAAGACGGATCACTGACCGGGTGAGCTCGAGTTCACAGTCGAGACATTAAGGCTGTTAAGACTGGTTAAAACAGCGTGAAAGGTAATATTGTTCGATGGCTGGTGGCCCGGCGTAAACATTTATGCTTGAGGAAGCAAAGCGTAAAGCCAATCGGGCCCGAGGACCCCGCCGCGACATTTTCAACTCTGGCGCGCGCCCTAATTTATGGTTCCTTTTTAGGGCACGGTCGTGTCGTATTAAGTTTTTAACGTTTAACTACCTTCTCGAGTTTAGCTGCCCGAAGACTGTTCTGCGTTCCGCGGAAGTATACCCGTTACAGAAATACGTAGTTACTGCTCGTCGTTATACGCATTTACGTCTTATTTCAAAGGTGTTAAGAGAAACTCTCCTAGGAAATTCTTCAGGCTCAGACTGTGATTGTCGTAAGACTCTCGCTTACAAACGCATTATTTTCGATCCAGCCAAATAAACTTCCATATTAGTTGTCATAGAAGAAAAAACTGATGCAATAAATGATTGATGTTTTTAATATGTTTCAGCTTTATACAACTATTCTACAGAAAATAGTTACCTAATACAGAAGGCTTTCTAACCAGACTGGTGATATTCATAATGATATTCATTATTGCGCCACGTAAAAGTTTAAAGTTTTATTACAATATTTCTCGATTTGAAAAACTCACTTTACCATTTCCAAACTCATATAATCATCACATTATTATACGTGTTAGGCTTTTAACCCTTCGTTACCATATAGGGCCTCTCCAAATCCCAGCGAAAGTTTCAAACCACGGTACTGATAAAGTTCAACAAAAGTTTTCCTACATTTCTTTTGGTTTTACGTCATTTCTGAGTTTTGCGTTGCAATCATGAGATAATTTACAACAGATTAAAGAAAAATATTACCATGCCTCCATTTTTTCACAAATTATGAACAGGCCCGGACACCGCGGGACGTGGAATAACCGTAAAGTAATCATATATACAGGTTTATTGAACATATGTAAGATATCTATGAACTCTATTGTAGATCCACTCAAAGGCTGTCCGGACATGGTACGTAATACATATATCGTAGATATCTACAATAGATGGTCTATAGATATTCATACGTATTTGTAAAAAAAATTAAATTCATCACATTTCTTGAGCAGAGTCCGTTTGAGAACTTGTTCAGTACAGCTGTGCAGACAAATCCTGCTGTTCTTGACACAGACAAATTTTGTTGCAATTGTCGGAATTTGAACCCGGGAGTTACGGGTAAGAAGCAGGAACGCTAACCATGATAGCCAAAGTCTATGAAGAAATAAATATTTTTCGGACTTATGAAGCCCGGTCTGGCACTTCTCGATCGGTGCTAAAGATACTTATTGCATCTTGTTGTAAACTTATTCTTAAAAAAGACTCGTGTGGTTGTAAAATTAAGTCGTTTAAAAAATTGTAATAGTATGTTATAAAATCTTCTTTTCATTTAAAAGTGTATAATAAATGTATACCGATTCACTTTTAAGATACTAAACTCATAATTTTAGTACAACCTAATATACTAAAAGTGCATGAATTTCATGAATATTATTTAAAGATATTTCATTTAAATGTGCGCAATTTTTTACAGGGTAACTACAGTTTTATAAGCTGTGGAAGCTTAATATAAAGTATGAATTTAACTTTTTCGAACAGTTTAGATTTTTATACAGGTTATCTAGACTTTCATGATATATGTACTGAAATATAGGCGTGAAAAAGATTTACATATATGTTCACGAGATATATCTTTTATGCAGACCATAGATAATGTAAGTTTTCTATACTTATGTCCTAATTTGTACGTCCACTATAAGTATATTATACTTCATAAGGTGCCTAGGTAATACGTAATACGTAATACGTAATGTAATGCGTCATAATTTACACAGTGGTAATAAATCATGATATATGGTCACTAGCCAAAGAGGAAGTAAATAAAAAATCAGAGTATGGACGAAAATAACAGTTTTATCAAGTTGGAATTTAGATATAAACATTAAGTATGTATGCAAAATATTAGATAACATGGTGTTTTTATTTTTCTAAACGTATTTTCAACGATGTTGATTAACCTTTGGAAGATGTCTACGAGAACTATTATATATTTTGTATGCGTCAAGAAATAAGTAGATATTTGTAGATCAGTAGTGGATGTATAATTTTTATCTACAATAGTCATAGATATTTATATATATATATATATCCTTTAGATATTCTTTTAGGTGGATAATAGACGATATACATTTGCTATACCTATAGACCTAATTTAGACGATTAATTTACGTACATTCCATTTCATGGGTTGCCTAGGGAAAGATTATGGACTCAAACCCCAGTGTGGCAAATACGTGGACAAAATTTAAATGTGGTAATAGTGGATTCAATATACCAAAGAATCAGGCACTCTGTGTAACTTTATTGAATATATACCCATCTGAGTATAAAAAACATTTATCAAATACTATACTCGTAATGATCTATCATAAATGTAGAAATATATTCCAAAGTACCTTATTTTTGTTAATTTTTGTTGTAATATTTTCTGTCATAAACAATTTAGTGCAAAAAGCTTTGCCAAATACATTCTTGTTTCTTTTATAACCCCCTTTAAAAAAAATGGAGGTTCTCAATTCGACCCGTATATTTTTTTATTTGTTAATTTTTAATTTGTATTTTATTTTACATGTAACATAAAATACGCCAATTTAACAGAAGAAACCGATTTCATTGCTTCAGTAGGCAAATTAATTGTATCTCTCATCTCTTCGCAAGGTTCAATAATTTTACTTTAGAATTTATGGATTCTTTTTGTGAAATGGAACTCTGCAAAGAATGTATTTGTCGCAAGGTAGTTTTACATCGGAGATATTTTGATGTGATATTTTTTTTCTCAAAATCATACGTCTGAAAGTACAATTTTCTATTTCATCTAGCAAAATAAAAAAAATGAAACTAAATCTAACTAAATAAATAAAATTAGAAACTCAACTGGAAAAAACATTTTATTTGGCTAGCGTTATAGTAATGACATATGAGTATACTCCAAGTGCTCGTCAAATAAAATGTTTTCAAACCGAATGTTTTATTTGATGTAATTTATTCGATTAAATTTAGTTTTTAATTTTTTTATCTGATCAACTGTAATAAAAAAAAAACTGATTATCAAAGACGTTTGATTGGTAATAAGTAATACTGAAATATTACTATTTTTTAAGAAAGATCAAGAACTACTCTTTTGCAATTGTCAATAAGAATTCTGTAATCATTCATGTTACAGGTAACGTTTGCTAAAATGAAAGCAGAAGGGCCCAAAATGGAAGCATGAACGTCAGAGGGAGGGCAGACCGGCTACCGACGGACTCGCTTGACCAGACGTGACCGCATGGTAATCGCTTCTGTCCCGGCAAACCGCAACTAACGAACAACCGTAAAATGCCTATAAAAAAAGACGGGAAGAAAGGTCGGGGCGGAACGAGGAAAGGTCTACCCTCCACGAGATTGTTTTGACAATATCGAATCAAAACAGGAGTCAATTTGCGCTTCGGCCGGCATCGAATGCAGTTCGGCGATTCACCCGAAGATGTTTCAACCAAAGATTCACATGTATACTTATATCATGAAAATTAATTAGCACGAACAGATTCGAGGGAAGAAGTTTAGTAAATAAATTCGTTTAACCCTTATCACTCCAACCGGCAGAAATGCTGCCAACTTCTAATATTCTTGGAGTGATAAGGGTTCATTTTCTTCATGTAAATGTAGAAGATGAACGTATTAAGGACAATTATTGAAAATGTTATCTGAAGTGCATTTAATGCCGAATTTAGTTCACATTTGAGACTCGACGTTGGAGATCCATTTAAATTATTGACTTAACGACAAAGTCAAATATCGTGTAATAGTTACTTAACATTGTTTAAATGGCAAATATGGCGATAATTGCTCGGAGATACTTAACTTCTTCCATTGAATGTGTATTTCAATATAAAATTATTTAAATAATTAAAAATAGTGCATGGTAAAGAAACGGTTAATAAGTTCGTCTTAAAAATAAGACCTATTTTGCGTTGTTCTGAAATGAGCCTGAATTAATTCAAAGAAATGCATTCTAGAATAACACGAGACGTTACTTGTTACAATTCCATGTTACCAATCATTTCCAAATGTGTAATGAAAGGATCGTCAGAATATTTTATTTTCATCGCCCCGATACAATAAAGTGCTCTATACATGGAAAGGCGAGCGGCGCGAAGGAATTCTTCTTGAATTTTCAAGATTAATTAACCAGGTCGCGACGCATGCTGCGGACTTACAGGTTTACGCGAAAATCATAAACGTACACCCTGTCCGTTAACGCAATACCGAAAGCGTTAACGATGTCGTGTCCGAGAGAGGGTGAATGAGAACTCGACTCGGATGAGACAACGTGGTGGTAGTACGAGTAATCGTCATAATCGGTACGCAGGTAGAAACGATAAAGCTAAACGACCGGGGAAACAATTGAACAATCGACCGGCAGTGTTGGCAAACACGGGCATTGTGCCGTCCTAACGATACCCTGTTATATTGGCAACATTCTCGTCCATAATTCCGCCTTTGGACAACAATACGCTCACTCGTGCATCGACGCTGTTGAAAAATATCCGGTCAAGTCGCTGACTGCTCTTTCTCGTTCCGCCTCCTTTACTTTTCCTCTTCGTTCTGGATTTATCGACGTTTCGCTCGGCGAGAAAGACTCTAGCTGTAGCGACGCCTTGGCAACATCCTAAAGAGGTGTTAAAGTGGTGCAATATTACGTATGAAAAATATTTCTGAATTTTAATTCTCCGATGTCTGTCATGGTCATGTTATATTCTATCATCCAATATTATAACTAGTACTATTTCTGGAGTTTTTCTTCGATTTCTTTATAATTATTGTACGAAAACGACAGGTGGAGTATGCCATTTAGTCTAATACCCAGTATAATTCGACACAGCTGTCAGTATAAAAACGAACGTTGGCAACGTAGGTATTTAGGAAAATCTTCTTCATCGACGTCGATCAAGTTCCTCGACGTGTTTCACTTCACCTTAATTTACGGATATTCCGCGTTCTGCGGTGCCTGGGTCATAACAGCCAATATGAATAACACTCGAAACTCTTATATGTTCAAGGTACATATGTAGGAGGTGAAATTACCGAAGGCGAATCTACTATTGACAAATCTATATTTTCGTAGATTCACAGATTATTAATTGTTAAAAATTATGTATGTAAGCCTCAAGGAGACGTATAGAAATTGGTCCAACTGTTCCCTTCTATGATTCTCGACCAAGTGCCGTCCCGTTCACTGTTCGAAGGGACCGTCTTGGTGTAGCCGTATCAATTGTTTAGGCAATGCTCATATCTTCTAAACATGCTCGCCTTTCCTCGCCCATGATTCTGGGAATAGGTCCGCCCATGGACCTCCAATAATTTGCCTTGCCTCTTCGAAATATTTCCTTCACATAAAACATATAATTAAGATACAATATTTGCCGCCATGTGGGGCTCTCTCTTCTATTCCTCTGGAGACATATAGTCGCATAAAGTTACACGTAAATTTTCGAGGAAATGCGTCTCGTAAATACATGATACGCGTTACCCGTAACGCTCACGTCGACGATTTTGTAACCCACTGTCCCATTTACGCCGTTATGTAATCCATAATGCATATGGCGGAACGATTTGTAGAAAATGATCGGACGCCGTAGCTCTAATGATACACGGTTGTGACCGAATATCTGCTTAAATGTTTATTTACAGTAGAACTTCCCTCCTAATCAATATCGAATCCTCTCCAAGGAGGCAGACCTTTCAGAAAGAAAAATAAGCACTGTAAGCGACGGATCAAGATCGCAATTAGTTTGAACTGTGACATTTTTCTGAGTATTGAATTATTTCAAAAACTTTATTATCATAGATTTCATAGAGTAATTATTTGTTGTGATATTTAATGTTTAAATTACAGTCCGTCCTTTAAAATAACAATAAATATTTTGTTGATAATGAAACAATATTACAGAGTAGACATCCATTGATGTCTTAATTTCCAGTTTACTTTGCATTATAGATAATGTTCTATTCAAATTGTTTATGTACGTCTAGAAGCTTATCTCATTCGAGTCGTTTAACCACAAAATTTCTGATGCAAGTTCATTATTAGTCTCAAGTCGTATTCCGTAGTTTTCGCTTGATCTGCTTCTTTATTGACACGATTTTAAAGTCTCTGTAGATTGCTGCATTTATCGTGTACTAATGACCGTCGAGGAGGTATAAGCTTGTAGCGGCATTTTCATGTTTTGAACATTCACGCAATCGCATGTAACCGATCTGTGAGGCCTCTACCAGGTTGTCCGAGTAGTCTCTTTAGTGCGACAATTTCGGTGGTATCGGAAGGCCAGCACTCACTCTTTCGACCCGCAACCTTCGTCCAGGGCGCATCACCAAGGAGGACCTCCTGATCCAAGGATCCAAGTTGTGAGCAACAATTGGGCGACGTTGTTTCCGCTCATCGACGGACCAGCCCTTCAACTTCCTCCGACGACCTTTCAACCGATCGCCTGCACCGACTACATCAGACACTCGGAGTTGAGGCCAGTCGAATCTATCGAGTTTTATTTTATTCACCATATTGCGATCTGATTTACTAGGATTTATGTCGAGCCTTCTTATATCGCGATAGCCCGGTTGCATCCATTCGGGGCGACCCATTGCGTATTACTTTGATTGTCGAGCGCTATCATTTAACTTAGACATGTTAAGAGACAGTTAAAATATAAAACTTAATATTTGTTAATCCATTCAGATAAAGAACGTTACAAGCTTAAGGATTTTTGACGAAGGAATCATGAGACTCGGTCGTATCTCGTTGCCAAGTACTGAACAGGAAACCTGTCGTACGGGCGAGCTCGACTGGTCTCTTTACCCCAACTCGCAGTCCATACGGTTGGTATAGGCAGCCGACAAAGCGATTCTCCGACCTTGGCTATTAAACCTGCAATATCTAATTAACAAATGCTTCGACACTTATGTAGGTATCATGAGTGTTTCTTAATCAGGACATTTCTAAGGATTACATTCATCTTAAATTCAAATGACCTACTTTTTATTCACAGAGATATTCAATGATATATGCAAGTCTCCAAGTACGCCGAGATTTCAGTTGAATTTCAATATCGTTTTTCGCACGTACGTCTCCAATTTTTTTTCGGTAGGCGGCGCCACCTTTTTTCTTTTCTCTGTATTGCGCTGCCAGATATTGGCCAAGTGTGTTGGGGTTAGGAGTGTGAGGTTATAGTGTTGAGTGTTGTGCATATTTCAAAGTTTCAAAAAATAAATTAATTCATAAATATCGTCCAGAGCACGAGATTAAAGCCGATTTAACACGCAATTTATCATCAACGAATTTAGGTAAGTTCATAGAGTTTATGCATATTTTTCTTAATGACGTTCACCACCAAAGGGGGGACGATGACTTCCACCGCTAGATGGCATTAGCATCGAATTCGGTGGGAGGTAACCAAAACGTACTTTCTCGCTCGGATGAGGCAGACGCGATGCACAATGGGCGGTGTTTAGCAAAGGGCGAAAAATGTGTGCGTATTTTGCACGTATACAACTCACACAACGACTAGACGCCTCTGGACTAGGCGCCGAAACGTGTGTGACCCTCGGCCGCACGCACACGTAAGTTGGACGCTCCGCCTAGAGTCGGCAACGGTTGCTAAGGAATGCCCACATTCCTCGCGAGAAACTTGAAAATCCTGAAAAAGGTGCTCCACGGGGACAACGATTTTGAGCGTATTTCTCAACCGATTAAGCTCAACGAGTGCTCGTTTTAAAGATAAAATGTTGACGTGTGTTAATATGTAAGCGATTTTCGATCGAGCACCTCCTTCCTAGTTAAAAGGGCATTGAAATCATGTCGCTGCACTTTTTTATATGAAAATGACCACTTATCGAAAATCGCTCACATATAAACACAAGTCAACGTTTCATCTTCGATATGAGCACTCGTTAAGCTCGATCGGTTTAGAAATACGTTCGGAATCGTCGTCCCCGTGAGACCCTGCAAAATCGCTGGAGTGGTGAGCGCCCTTAATCATGAACGTTTTCTTTCATCATGTTACGAAGCTTAGATTCGATGCTTTGTAAAATATTATTTTGTTACAAAGAGCTCTAAATGATGAACGAGAAAAAAGTGCTTGATGTTTTATAGGTAATGAAATCCAATATAATTTATTTAATCTTCACCATCATTGGTGATTCATAACAAGGTAAGTAAGGTCAAATGAAAGAAATCCTTCGTTTACTAAATTAAATATGTCTGAGTTTTTAGCACGTTGTATTAACACTAGAACTACCAAGACGGGTCAAAATGACTTGTTTCAAATGGCTCATCCTATACAAAAAAAATTTGCCGGTTGTTCTAGTCTTAACAAAGGGAACAGGTAATAATTATGATAAAAATCCATATGATATGTACAAACCGTAAATATTTAACCGTAAATCAGAAATGAATAATCGATCATCATTGACTTGATGTCAACGTAAATATTACTCATCATTAACAGAACTGTTTTAGCAAATATATAATTTTCTGTTGACCATCATTCATCATGCTTTTAATAAATTTTAGTGAAATGATCCAATTTGTAAAGATATTTGTGTATCCACTATGTAAATTAGCATATCTTGTGCATTACTTAAATTATTTTACTGTTCTTACAGTTACCAAGAATGAAATAGCGAACAGAAATGCAATGTGCTATGTAACACATTTAGACCCATGGAGCATCCAAGGGTATTTGAAGTGTTCAATGGCTGATGGCAGTATTTAAAGGGTGAACCTGCATAACATTACAAACCAGAAATCACACGTAATATTTGTTAGCATTAATTATCACATCATGCGTCTATTTTTATATAACTTTAATAGTAGATTAGGTAAGTTTTCTTAAAGGAATGCATTTTTGACAAATCTGTTTCCAACTAATATATATGATTAAAGTAGATGCCAAAATAGATGTAAAATATATTTAATTCTAACAAATATTATCTGTTATTTGTGGCTTGTAATGTTATGCACACTTCAAACATTACCATTAATCACTTTACACTCCGAACCCACGGTAATACAATATGAGCCTGAAAGTGCTACGTTGCACATGACATTCATGACCGTTGTGTCAACCGTGTAACTGTAAGAACAGTAAAGTAATTAAATATGAAAACAAGAATATGCAGAGTTGTATAGTACAAAATATGTAGAATTACATTGTGCATACACCCATTTCTGTACGACCTGCATCGTTTCATTAAAATTTGTTAGAATCATTCTGATCGANACTTCCACCGCTAGATGGCATTAGCATCGAATTCGGTGGGAGGTAACCAAAACGTACTTTCTCGCTCGGATGAGGGAGACGCGACGCACAATGGGCGGTATTTAGCACTCTTAATTTTTATTGTTTGATATTACAATATTGGTAGATATAAAAATGTCATTTATTTACAAAATATGATACACATTGCCCGAAATTCCAGCAGTAAAATATTTTAATAAATATTTTTATCCTGGACGCAATACCTCAAGTACTGATGAAAATAAATTCACTACTGTCTCCGACAATCTTGGATGTGTATGTAAATCTGGTAACCATATTACCACCACTTCAAAAATGACAAAGATATAGTATGTTAGTGTGAAATAATTTATTTAGAATAATTCAAACAAATATAGAATGGTCTAGGCCGAATTGATAACACGAATAGGAAATTATGGAGATAGTAGTTAAATATCATAAATGTATTGATAATTTTTTATTTTTAGTTGATATAAATATAATGTATAGTCCCGTTGCCGCCGCCACCTCTGCGACCACTCCTGTGCGGTGTTTGAGACAAATGCAGCCCCCTCGTAGGATAGCGGCTGAAACGGTCATCTTGCTGCTGCTGCTGCTGCGGTGGCTGCCGTTGCCGCTGCTGCGACGACTGTCGTTGCTGCTCTTCCGGCAATTGCTGCTGCGACGGCTGCCGTTGCTGCTCTTCCGGCAATTGCTGCTGCGACGGCTGCCGTTGCTGCTCTTCCGGCGATTGCTACTGCAGCCTATGTCACTGCAGCCAAACGCGTTGACTTGCCCCGCCCTTGCGATTATGCTGAAATGCTGTAAGATTTAAATATAGCATTAATTAGTTATTCATTAAGAAATATTTATTCACAAGGAAAAATATTTTGAAATGATGATACGTATCATTATCTGCCGCAGGAAATAACAGCAGCATAGTGCCCTGTGCTATTGTAACTGCAAAACTCGACAGCATAGCACCCTGCACTACCATAATAACTGTTACAACTAGCAGTATAGTGCCATGCGTTATTGTAACTGTTAAAGTTATCAACGTTAATCTCTACGCTGCCGTAACTATTAAACTCAATAGTATTTTACTCAGCAGTATCATTTATGCACAACCGCGAAAAAAGAGATAGGTAAGTGCTGTCATACATATGCACATGAATTTTGTTCTTAACAGATCTCTATAGTTCTTGCTCTTTTTATAGGATGATCTGATGAGGTGTATTCATTAACGTTTCCATGGAACGGTTCAATGGAAACAGAAAAAATGGCGGGCAACACAGGAGGAAAATCGACCAATAAAAGCGGATAACATTTGGTCATTTACCCAGGCACCGCGGAACGTGGAATATCCGTAAATTAATGGTATATAAATGTTTATTGAACGTATGTAAGATATATATAGATATCTATGAACTCTATTTTAGATATACTCGAAGACTAGATGTTCGGATACGGTACGTAATATATTGTGACGAATCGAAAATGAACGAGGGGGATAGGTTCCGGGCTTGCAGCGCCCGGACGATCGCTCGTCACCCTCGCCCGATCGTTTAGGCGTATCCGTTCGAGCCATTCAACAATTTCCCGGTTTTGGGAACGAGACACGAAGTTGGGCGCCAGGTCTTCCAGAAAGAAACAAACTCTCAACTCTCGACAATCTCAACAACGCGACAATCTCATAAATGCAAAACTCTCAGACAAAACTCAATAATCTCAAACAAACTCAAAAGACTAGGCTCGAAACGATCTCCGCCTCGACGATAGTTGCGGCGCGGCCGGTTAGCACAAAGCGCACGCGCCAGGTTCGGAGAGAGCGGGGAAAGACCAGACTACAGGGTAGGGGAAAGCTCAACGAATTGGGGAAAAACTGAAATCTGAAAATTTGGAAGAATTAAGCTCAGAAAATCACAGACCGAAATCAAGAAAATTAACAGATTTACTCGGATTGGAAAAATGAATTACCGAACAACCTTGCACCGCGCATAACCGATAATTACAAAAGAACGACGGGGTTCGACGGAAGGTCGCCCCAAAAAAAATCAGATTCGAAACGAGACAATTCGAAAATACGGCGGTTCGCAATAAACGCGATCTGGCAAATATAAAAAGAAATCCCCGGCTATTCGGCGCCGAGAAAGACAAAGGGCGCGATATATCCGAATCGGGAAACTCAGAAAACAAATTTGGTTTAAATCCAAAAAGAAAGGATCGTTAAGGTGAAGTGAAACCCCCTTCAAATCAGTCGATTCGAATACAACACTTTTTTTAAGGGTATTAGACCAAACTGTCCGAAACTTTGACACATGACTCGTGATCATCTAAGAATTATCCTAATATATTCAAAATTTGGATCTTTGAAAAAAATGTTCTAACTTAGCCCAGACCAGAACCAAAATGGCGTCGAGCTCTCATATTTCGATCAATATACAATTATCGAAAGCTCTGATATGAGAAACGAAAGGGTCGGGACAATTTTACGACAATTTAGAACACTCTGGTAATCGATAAACTCGCATTTGAGCGGAATAAAGGCAAAAAAAGTGTTGTATGCGCTTCTATGCTGAAACGATAGGAATACGAGGTCTTAGAGTGAAAGATTTAATTGACCTGGAAATCACAGGTGGCGCAGGGGGTCCCTCCGCAGTCAATTAGGGCCCCAGAAAGCATGAATCCAGAGGATTTCTGGAGTTTTATATCGATTTCTTTATAATTATTATACGAAAATGACAGGTGGAGTATGCCATTTGGTACAATACCCAATATAATTCGATACTGCTGTCAATATAAAAACGAACGTCGGCAATGTAGGCGTTGAGAAAAATCTTCTTTATCGACGTTGATCACGTTCCTCGACGTGTTTCACTTCACCTTAAGGCAGAAATTGACATTTGTGCCGAACAAAGGTGACCGGCGTGGGTCTAGGTCGCGAAGAAAACGACAAAAGGGCGAAATTTAAATTACCAAGAAAACAAATAATATGCGCTCGCTTACATGGACATACGGGCTTAACGGCGTTCACCACCAAGTGGGAACGATGACTTCCACCGCTAGATGGCATTAGCATCGAATTCGGTGGGAGGTAACCAAAACGTACTTTCTCGCTCGGATGAGGGAGACGCGACGCATAATGGGCAGTGTTTAGCAACGGACGAAAAATGTGAGCGTATTTTGCACGTATACAACTCACACAACGGCTAGACGCCTCTGGACTAGGCGCCGAAACGTGTGTGACACTCGGCCGCACGCACACGCAAGTTGGACGCTCCGCCTAGAGTCGGCAACGGTTGCTAAGGAATGCCCAAATTCCTCGCGAGAAACTTGAAAATCCTGAAAAAGGTGCTCCACGGGGACAACGATTTTGAGCGTATTTCTCAACCGATCGAGCTCAACGAGTGCTCGTTTTAAAGATAAAATGTTGACGTGTGTTTATATGGGAGCGATTTTCGATCGAGCACCTCCTTCCTAGGTAAAAGGGCATTGAAATTATGTCGTTGCACTTTTTTATATGATAATGACCACTTATCGAAAATTGCTCCTATATAAACACAGGTCAACATTTCATCTTCGATATGAGCACTCGTTAAGCTCGATCGGTTTAGAAATACGTTCGGAATCGTTGTCCCCGTGAAGCCCTGCAAAATCGCTGGAGTGGTGAGCGCCCTTAAGATTACGCGAGAAAACACTACTCTAAATTAATTACGCGACAGAATCTCGACGGTGCCTGACTTCTAAACTTTACAACTTTAGTCACCAAAAATTACTCAACGGACAAGTCCCAAAGCTAATCTCAAAATTAAACTCAAGAACCACAATTATAACCGGAAGACAATCAGGCTGTCCGGGAGAGAAAATGGATCGCGGACGCGGGCGACCACGCGGTCGCCGCGCGGCTTCTCCGCCTCCGACCCCAAGGGAAAACAAGAGACAATCCTATGACTCGAATTCTGGCCGCGACAAAAAGATTCTAAATTCTTACAATAGTAAGATCCCCTCGCCGAAAATCAAAATATTTCACAAATTTTGGCGAGAGATGACCAAGTTAAGATATCTCAAAAATCCAACTCCTCTCGCGAAGGCCAAAACTTTCACAAACCCACGCGAAGACAGAGGAATTTAATACACTCGAAAAACTGTCTCAGCGGAGACCAAAACCATTTCAAATCTCTGCCAGACAAAAAACTAAAGTTTCGCGGCCAGACAATAGAAAATCCCGACTTACGCGCTCCTACTCAAAATGGCGTGCAGAAAATAACCGGGCATAGAAAACTACAGGACACGACGCAAAGAAAAAGAAGTAGCCCTTGTGTCCGCTTGAGGAACCCCGCGGCCTCCAGAGAGGCTAAGTCAAAGCCCGATTTCTGCCCGCCGTAAGCCCCACTAGGGCAAACCGGAAGATCATCAGCGTGAAACTTACGGAGATCGACTCCGCGGTACGCTTCTGCTCACCGGCGCGATACTATTCGGGCCCTACGGCTTCGCGAAGTTTCTCGGTGACTCGAACTAATATCGACAATGAGATCCTCAACTGCGCACGTGGCACTTACTTCAACTAAGACAATTCGCCGCCGCTCGCCGGCCCCCCGACTGAGTCCCTCGCTGAGCCGAGAAGTCCTTCGGTCCTCGGCGAAGATAGATAATCAGATAATCAGACTGTCGCGAATTCAAGAAAACTGTTTGACGCGTTGATGCGGTCGGTCGGACGGTCGCAGGCAGAGAAGATCACAGCTTTCCGTACGCTGTCCTAAGTAGGGATTCAGTTGGGCAGTCCGAATCCTAATCGGCGCTGTTGATTGGTCGAGATGCTCCTTGATTTCCCGATTTGGCGGACTCGGCGTGCGCTGGCCCAGTTCCTGGGGCCGGGGGTTGCGGTGGCGCGGTTGCGGCGGCGTGGTTGCTGGGCAAAGGCGCGAGCCCCGCGTAGAGCCGCCGGCGATGCCGTGGCCGTAGCGAACGATGGCCCCGGCGCGCCGAGATGTTCGCGGCGGCCGAAATTTTCCCCTCTGGGGGATCCTGGCGTACCGGGGCAGATCATTGGATAGGCCCCGGGTACTCCGATGAGGATGGAATCGACTCCTAGCCCGGAAGTCGTTGCTCCTTCCCGGTGTACGGCATCCCCTCCTCCTCTTGTCGATGGGTGGCAGTCAGGGTCTTCTCGGGAGCTCCCGTTTCCTGGTCCGGCTCCTGGCCGGGTAGTCCTGATACTCCTGCGGGCGGCCGTACCCGAGCCGCCAGGGCCCATCTACGGCCCGCCTCCACAGGCAAGGCCACCAGGGGGTGTAGAAGGGCCAACATGACCCTCCGGGTGAGCCCGACGGGCTGGCCGTGGCTCCCCGATCGGTGTCGCCAGTCCTAGACATGCTCCTCGCGATTTCCTCGACGGCTTTGTTCTCGACGCCGGGGCAACGAGCGGTAGTGCGTGCGCGCGACTTCCGAGAGGTCGACGGTGTTGATACAGGTAACCCTCCGATAATACGGTAGACAGGTTCCTAAAAAATGCCGTGTTGGACGAAACCGTGTTATATGAGACTCAGAGTCAGTACAAAAAGGGGGGATTACGTTCCGAAAACCTATTAAAAACAAACATTTTTTTTTAAATTCATATANGCTAATGCCATCTAGCGGTGGAAGTCATCGTCCCCACTTGGTGGTGAACGCCGTTAATATCATTCGCAATCGGCATCGTGTAGTGATGGTGCCGAACTTAATTTGTAACTGGACCGTACAAAAGCCGGCCACACTGGCGAGTATTCCAGTTTACTATATCCCCTCAAAACACCATCGGTGTACAGAAATTTAGCCATGTACATTTATCTTTATTCAAATAATTGCAAAAGTAGCTCAAATTGCTCCCTTCCCATGAAAAGCTCAAATCAACTACTTTTGCCAAATATAGTCGAACATTCATTCCATTAAAGTCTTAGTTAAAATCTTTTTGTCAAATGTCGCAGTATATTTGGTTTCATGTATGTTGTATGTACCAGATTTTCTGCTTCCTCAAACTGAAGACAAATATTAAAAACTATATCGAAACAAATAAAAAAATTAGAAACTAAATTCGAAAACAATATTTTATTTGACGAGCACCCGAGGTATACTCCTAGGATATGATCATTTTGGTGCTCGCCAAATAAAATATTGTTTTCAAATTTAGTTTCTAATTTTTTTTATTTGTTTCAATATAGTTTTTATATTTGCCTTCGGTTTGAGGAAGCAGAAAATCTTGTACGTACAACAACGTGAAACCAAGTGTGCTGTGACATTTGGCAAAAAGATTTTAGCTGAGACTTTAATGGAATGAACGTTCAACTATATTTGGCGAAAATAGATGATTTGCGCTTTTCACGGGAAGGGAGCAATTTGAACTATTTTTGCAATTATTTGAATAAAGATAAATGTATTTGGCTACATGTTTGTACACCGAAGGTGTTTTGAGGGGATTTCACTCCATTCGGAAACAAAAATGTTAATGTCTATTATTAATAATAAAATCGGCAAATGTATCTGACACATTCCTATAATAACAAAATTGAATTACTGCAAACATATAATTTGTAAATAGTTACTAAGAATATGTATATTTCGTTAATGCAGTATATATAAATGTACTTTTTTTACATTAACATGCTCAGCATTTTGAATGGCACCATAATTTATCCGCCAATGTGAATTTTTAAACTCTAATATCAAATATGGATTCAGCGACCACAAAAACCGCGAGATACCCATTTTTATAAAAATCCAACCGTTTTTATATTTTCATCCGCCATATTGGAACAACCATCTTGAATTTCAAAATTTTATTACCAGGTTTGGATTAAGCGGTTATAAAAACCACGCTAAACAGTTTATTATAATAATCCAATCAATTTAAAATTATATTATTTTGTATGTATTATTGTATAGTATTATACCGTAACATTTGGCAAAAAGATTTTAGCTCAGACTTTAATGGAATAAATGTTCTACTATATTTGGTCAAAATAGTTGATTTGAGCTTTTCATAGGAAGGGAGGAATTTGAGCTAATTTTGCAATTAAATGAATAAAGATAAATGTATTTGGCTACATTTTTGTACATCAAAGGTATTTTGAGAGTCTATTAAACAAGCACTCCTACTTAAGTTCCACTTACGCCATGTGATTGTACAGGAAAAATGAGAAAATATATGTTTTTTACTTTTTACCAATGAACATTTATACATCCGTTGAAAACAATGGATGTAAGTGGTATATGGGTATATCCCAACTATCTTTATTGAATTATATCGTCATCGATTCTGTTGCGAAACAATTTCAGTGTCTTAAACAATTTTTTAAATTTGTTTATAAGTAGTTGCATGTTATAAAAACAAACGACGTTTTGATGAATTAGCACTTTCACACGATTTATGTACAATAAATTCGTCACGATACAACCCATAGATAAAAAGACAGTCGGGATATACCCATATACCACCTACATCCATTGTTTTCAATCGATGTATAAATGTTTATTGGCAAAAAGCAAAAAATACGTATTTCCTCATTTTTCATGAGCAATCACATGGCGTAAGTGGAACTTAAGTAGGAGTGTTTGTATAACAGATATTTCAAAAAAATGTTGCCTGAAGGGTAGTTCACCCCCTTCAGATGGTGCAGCATTACTGGGCAATATTGCGTTTTCACCGTCCTTATACAGAATACGTTTATGTCAAGTTTTGTCGAAATCCCTCCCCTGCTTCTACGAAAATTATTATAAAAATCGAGTTTTCGCCAAACTTTGGGGTTTTTTTCGACCCTTAAATGTGAACCATTGCAGATTTAAAAAAAAAATAAAACACGAGTCTCTTAGATTTTTGTGTTCTTCAACATATATGAAAATCAATAAGATCAGCTGCGGACACTTGGGAATGTTTCCTTGTGAAAGATGAATCTACATTTACTAGACTTTTCTACTACGAATAACAAAAACTTTGACTATTTGTGAGGCTAAATTTTACTTCGTTATTGTTAATTTAACTAATATATCATCGTAAATTACGCATATCCAGACAGTAGTTTTAACTGTTCTGAATAGTTCCGGTAATCACTAACTCTATTTCCAAAAATAATCGTTTATAATTTTGGACGTTTATTAAACTTATTATATTAGATATGTTGATATCCTTGCATGTCTTAGCGTCGATTACGGACGGAGTAGTGTATTATATGCAAACGACCTATTTATATCGTAACGAGAAAAATTCGCCATCTATCGGTACCGGCAAAACTAACGTGAACAAAGTTTTCAATAACGTCCAATTCAAATTGGAAATTGATATAACCAAACCGTAAAGGTAAATGATTTTACTAGTAATATTGTTGCAGTTAATGAAAGTTTGGTAAATAACAATGCCTTGCAATAAGAATTTACAATATCTAAAAGGTAACGTAACCATTCCAAATCGATAAAATTCTTTACTATAAATATTATTACTGTTACTACAAAGTTCGTACGAAAACCAATAGGATGCTCACTTATTAAAAATATTTGCAGTCACCAATTTATAGTAAATTAAATAATACATTGCGTTTCTTTAACAAAAATGGCATTACCCAGGCACCGCTGAACGTTAAATATCCGTAAATTAATCGTATATAAATATTTATTGAACGTATGTAAGATATATATAGATATCTATGAACTGTATTTTAGATACAATCAAAGGCTAGATGTCCGGACATGGTACGTAATATGTACATATATCGTAGATATCTATAGATGGTCTATAGATATTCTTATGTATTTGTAAAAAGAAATAAATTCCTAACACTTTTTGAGCAGAGTCTGTTGGAGAACTTGTTCAGTACAGTTATGCAGAGAAATCCTGTCGTTTTTGACACAGAGAAATTTTTTTTACAATTGTCGGGATTTGAACCTTGCACCTTCTCGATCGGTGCTAAAGATACTTATTGCATCATTTGTAAACTTATTCTTACAAAAAAACTCGTAAGTGATTGTAAAATTAAGTCGTTTAAAAAATTGCAACAGTATATATTATAAGTATATATTATATACAGTATATATTATATATATTATAAAATCATCTTTTTATTTAAAATGTATAATAAATGTATACCGATTCACTTTTAAGATACTAAATTCATAATTTTAGTACAACCTTATATACTAAAGGTGCATGAATTTTATGAATATTATTTAAAGATATTTCATTTAAATGTGCGCAATTTTGTACAGTGTAACTACATCTTTGGAAGCTGTGAAAGCTGAATATGAACTCTCAATTTAACGTTTTCGAACAGTTTAGATTTTTATACAGGTTATCTAGTCTTTCATGATATATGTACTGAAATATAGGCATAAAAAAGATTTACATATATATTCACGGGATAATTTTATTGTGCAGACCATAGATAATGTATGTTTTCTATACTTATGTCCTAATTTGTACGTCCACTATAAGTATATTATACTTCATAAGGTGCCTAGGTAATACGTAATACGTAAGGTTAATGGGTCATAATTTACACAGTGGTAATAAATCATGATATATGGTCACCAGCTAAAGAGGGAGTAAATAAAAAATCAGAGTATGGACGAAAATAACAGTTTTATGAAGTTGTAATTTAGATATAAACATTAAGTATGTATGCAAAATATTAGGTTACACAAGGTGTCTTTTTATTTTTCTAAACATATTTTCAATGATGTTGATTAATCTCTGGTAAATGTCTACTAGAGCTATTATATATTTTGTATGCGTCAAGAAATAAGTATATATTTGTAAATCAATAGTGGATATATAATTTTCATCTACAATAGATATAGATATTTATGTATATCCTTTAGATATTTTTTTAGGTGGATGATATACAATATATATTTGCTATACCTATAGACCTAGTTTTGACGATTAAGTTACGTATATTACACTTCATGGGTTGCCTGAGTAATAGTGCCAAATTGTTCAGGTTACCAGCCCATTTTCTCTCAGTGCAGAAAATAAAATACCAGACTGCATCGAAACCTAAGAATCGAATTGAAAACAGATGGTATTTATTTTACCATATTACCTAGAAAATAAGAAGATTTGTGTAGCAACAACACTGGACTGTTATATTTGTAGAATAAAAAATATGCGTAATTCGATCCAGTCTCTATTTATCTCTTGTAAAAAACCGTTTAACCATTCACAGCCAAAACTTTGAATAGATGAGTTAAGGGGATATCTACGTTGAAAAAGCGGTATAAATACCCACATTTTTTTCAACACATTCAACACGACATACTTCAACCTCTGCGACAAGGGAGAAAGGCTTTTGATTAGAATTAGATCCGTTGCATAGAACAGCAAGCTGAATTTTTAATTCAACAATTTTAGCAATAATGACGCAATTTGTTCCATACATATATTAATACGTTTTTTAGAACAGTATTAGATTATTAACGCTCCGCTAACGTAATAATTATAATACTCCTATATATAAAATGTGAATGACGGTATGTTAACTTTAGAACACTGTAACATGTTGATCATGAAAAAGCGGCGCATAATACAATTATGAGATTAAACGAACTTAGCTGTGAGTGAAGTTCTATCCTAATTATATAGAGCTCCTCTTCCGAAATGCAGTCCCATCTCTATTACTACTTTTTCAAGTACAATACTTGAACCCATTGAACGGTAACGAGAGGGTAAAGATTTAAAGAATTGAGGCAGCGCGGGGATGCGTGGTGGATTGTCCGAGGCCTTCTTTTGTTCAACAAGTTTACAAATATGGCGACAGCGGTAGTAGACAGGAGTACCACATCTTGATCATTTCGAAAGAAACGCTCACGCAATTAAGAAAGAGTTTTACTTATAGGTAAGTTCGTTTAATCCCATAATTATCTCGCCACAAAAAATTATAGACTGCCGTCTTTTGCGAATAACGACGCCAGGATCTTAACGCTACCAAGCCCAGTCTAAATGACGTATTAAATTACCCACCACAACCAAAGAAATTAGTCGGTAGTTCTAGTGTTAAGTGATACTATTGTTTACACCCCTCCTCTCTTAGCCTTCAGATGGCTTTGTTGAAGACATTGATGCCGACGCCAAAGACGCGCCAGGGATTTGGTTATGATTTATATTCGGGGATTAGATTAGAAAGCAGCGATTCCGTTACTCCGTTTGTTATGTCATCTCAGACGTTCCTGCGCCTTAAGGTGAAGTGAAACACGTCGAGGAACTTGATCGACGTCGATAAAGAAGATTTTTCTAAATGTCTACGTTGTCGACGTTCGGTTTTATGTTGACAGCTGTGTCGAATTATATTGCGTATTGTACCAAATGGCATACTCCACCTGTCGTTTTCCTACAATAATTATAAAGAAATCGAAGTAAAACTCCAGGAATCCTCTGAATTCATGCTTTCTGGGGCCCTAATTGACTGCAGAGGGACCCCCTGCGCCATCTGTGATTTCCAGGTCAATTATATTTTCATTCCGAGGCCTCGTATTACCATCTTTTTGGCATACAAGCGCATACAACACTTTTTTTGCCTTTATCCCGTTCAAATGCGAATTTATCAATTACCAGAGTATTCTAAATTGTCGTAAAATTGTCCTGACCCTTTCGTTTCTCATATCAGAGCCTTCGATAATTGTATATTGATCGAAATATGAGAGCTCGACGCCATTTTGGTTTTGGTATGGACTAAGTTAAAAAGTTTTGTCCAAAAATCCAAATTTTGAATGTGTCAGGGCAATTCTTAGATGATCAGGAGTGATCTGTCAAAGTTTCGGACAGTTTGGTCTAATACCCTTGTAAAAAAGTGTTGTATTCGAATCGACTGATTTGAAGGGGGTTTCACTTCACCTTAACCCTAGAAATATCAAGACCAGTAAAAATGACTGATTTCAAATGGGCCACCACAGCCAAAAAATCCGCCAATGGTTTTAGTGTTAATTTTCCAGCTCAGATCGAAACCAAAGGCAATAAGGAGCACTTGAAAAACGGCCACGACGATGCCGTTACGTGAAAATATCATCCTACTTGTTGGTACAATTGTGAATCATCGATTCGCTGCGCATTTTGTAAGAAACTTTAATCGCTCGTTGAGATGCATGAGAGAATTCCTGCTTTGAAGAGTGGACGTAATGGATGCTTCGCCGATGACAGAAAGTATTAGTCAACACTTCGCCGCGTGAAAAGTGGAGAAAATATTTATTATATTTCTTAATTGACATAAGATGCGTGAAATTATAACTGGATACTTATTTGTATACATGGAGCAAAGAATACACGTAAATGTATTTTCAAAAGATATGATCTTACACAGGTACACATAATGAGGTACGCGACTCTTTCCTATAAGTACGCAAGTCTATCAAATGATGATAAGTATGACAATATTGTTATGTTTTAGGTAAAATGTTCTTTTCTGCTACATACTGAGCATCATAGCTTTAATAATAACAGTAATGAAGAAAATCTATACTTTCGAGTCTCTTAATTAACCTTTCGAGCTCAAAAGGCCGAAATTTATAACGGAGGATTCAATAATAACAATTACAGAATCCTTGACAATCGGGGCATTGTAAAGTTATCCCGTTTAATGTCCGATCGTCCAGTGTTTTTTTTATTATTTCTGTTGGAAGTATGAAAAAGATGTAGTTAACAATATTCATATGAGTAATACTACAAACTGAACAACGCGTATAATTACAATGCCCATTGCAAGAGATCATTGTAATACCAAATACTGTTTCGATAGGTAATAATAACTGCAAATCACCGCCATTCGTGTAATTAACCATACAACCATTTGTAATTTTAAAATTATTGAGTTGATTGCCGATATTAGGGTAAAGTTGGATACATTGTACCGGGTTTACAAAAATGCTAATAGAAATCTTTTTGACAGGGTATTTTAGTAAAGGAATTAATGTTTCAATTATCTGTTAAATTCTGCTTGCAATGTAAATACATAAAAGTGTAGTATATAAATACTACACGGAGAAAAATAAGAGCTTAAAAGTTGTAGATGCCTATCTGTTGGAAATGTCTGTTCTCGATACAGTTAAAAGCTGTCCCATTAAACAATTAATTCGGCTAACTTTACTTTCTCACGTGTACACGAAGCAGAAACATTTCTTTAAGGGCGCTCACCACTCCAGCGATTTTGCAGGGCCTCACGGGGACAACGATTCCGAACGTATTTCTAAACNAATATTAATTTCATATAAAGGCACTATAGTTTATTATTCCGTTCCGTCATTATTTTAAGGTAATTTAATTTTCAAACATGTTCAACGAATATTCATGTTATCCAGTGCTCCAGGAGTACAGTGTTGTACAAAGGTTTTCGCAATTTTCTTATCGTGTTAGAGCGAAACAGTGTTATATAGAGTGCAGTACTATACGAGGATTCCCGCATTTATCCTAGCGTGTTAAATCGAAACCGTGTTATAGGATGCCATGTTGTAGGAGGGCTAACTGTACTCTGGCCTGACGACCGGAGTCTCGCTATGAATTGCAGAAATTCGGCGAGCTCTCGAACACCTCGCCAAATATTCATTCCGAATATTCCTGCGAGTGCTCGAGAGCACGCCCGGGAACTCAAGAAAATGGATGAATTTGTTTACAGAAAATTGGGAGAGTTCCCGTGGATCGCAAAATTAACCTGCAACAAAAGACTCAACTAAAATCAGTTAATAATACGTTTGCTTTCTCTCTCCCCGGGTCGATGACCGTCGGACCTTGGACCCTGTAATTCGCGAAAAAGCAGTCATCGGCCAAAATTTGGGTAGTTGTGATGCGGTCAAAATTTGCCACGTCACAATATATATCGTAGATATCTACAATAGATGGTCTATAGATATTATTAAATTCGTAACACATTTTGAGCAGAGTCTTGTTTAAGAACTTGTTCAGTACAGCTGTGCAGACAAATCCTATTGTTTTTGACACAACAAATTTTTTTGCAATTGTCGAGATTTGCATCCGGGACTCACGGATAGGAAGCAGGAACGTTAACCATCATGTTATCAATGCCTAGGAAAGAATTAATATTTTTTGGACATATGAAGACCGCTTCGGTACTTTTCGATCGGCTTCCTTTATTTCTTCCGAAATTAATATTGAAGCAGATGTAGAGTCGCGACGTTTAGTGCCCAACATAGAGATAGAACTGGCTAATAAAGATTTTTGTAGAGATAGTCAATTTGTTAGGAAAACCAGAACTTTACTTGTTGGATTATTTTTTATACAAGTTACCACCATGTTCGATAATTCTAGAAACTTTGTAGAAAATGCGTAATGAGGGTGCAAAGGGTGTTGTACTGTTTGCGAAGTGGCCGCCACAGCCGCGGTACCCTCTATTTCGAGAGTTGCCAGTCTCGGACATTGTTCAGTTCAAAGCTAAAAATAATTTTCTTTTTCCTAAGAGTGAAACGGACTCCTGGAATAACGTTACCCTGATAGCCTGGCCAGAGAGACTAAAAGGGAAGGTATTCTAATAACATCAATGAAGGTGATGATCTCATCAATAGACGACTCATCGCTTAAACAATATGACTCTTGTTTTATAAAATGCTGATTTTTTTATAGATAAAATGCTGTGAATCCGTTCAAGGACTCTGTACCAGATATATTAAGGTAAAGTGAAAACCCCTTCAAGTCAGTCGATTCGAATAAGACTTTTCTTTAAGGGCGCTCACCACTCCAGCGATTTTGCAGGGCCTCACGGGGACAACGATTCCGAACGTATTTCCAAACCGATCGAGCTTAACGAGTGCTCATATCGATAACTGGTCATTTTCATATAAAAAAGTGCAACGACATAATTTCAATGCTCTTTTTTTACCTAGGAAGGAGGTGCTTGATCGAAAATCGCTCCCATATAAAGACACGTCAACATTTTATCTTTAAAACGAGCACTCGTTGAGCTCGATCCGATTTTTGCCAAAAATAGTAGAACGATTCATTCCATTAATGTCTCAGCTAAAATTTTGTTGCCAAAAGTCACAGTATATTTGGTTTCACGTTGTTGTATGTGCAAGATTTTCTGCTTCCTCAAACCGAAGACAAATGTTAAAAACTATATCAATACAAATATAAAAATTAGAAAGTAAATTTGAAAACAATATTTCATTTGGCGAGCACCCGAGTTATACTCCTAGCATCACATTTTGGTGCTCGCCAAATAAAATAATATTTTCAAATTCAGTTTCTAATTTTTTTATTTGCGTTGATATAGTTTTTAATATTTGTCTTCGGTTTGAGGAAGCAGAAAATCTTGTACATACAACATACATAAAACCAAATATACCGTAACATTTGGCAAACAGATTTTAGCTCAGACTTTAATGAAATGAACGTTCGACTATATTTGGCAAAAATAATGATTTGCCAATGATGATAATAATTCATAAGAAGGGAGCAATTTGAGCTATTTTTGCAATTATTTGAATAAAGATAAATATATTT